>NC_056742.1:6509540-6512040 GCF_019279795.1 Protopterus annectens
AATTTTACATGTAAAAGTACTAACAGTTCTAAATTTAGTATTAGTAATTATAGGAAAAGAGCATACAGTAAACTTACAAGCAGAACAACCTCACAGGGGAAAGTACCTATTATTGACTGATGTCTGTGCATTTGGATAGCAAGGGAAACAAAAATATTATGAACTAACATGTCCCCCAAGCTTCAGTCACGTTTATAGGAAACAGAAGGAAACTTGAATGATCACACTTTCTAACCAAAAATTGCCTTTGGTATTTAAATGAATCCCTTACTTTATCACTAAGAATATTATAAATTGTAACAAAATATATATTTTCTTTTATTTTCTCACCATTCACTCTCATATCCTTATTAGTACTATAACGTCTACACAAGTTATCATCCTGTTCTCCCATAACTTTCCAAAGTGCTTCCATAACTGCATCATATGTATATTCCCTAGTAATAAACATTTGTCCTATTAATTTCATTAAAGAAATCCAATTCATTACTGCATTTCCTACATAAACATAATATTTCCCCATATGGCAAAGATCAAATTAGGCGAGGAGGATGACAACTATCTCCATGTAGGTACTGCCCACCATCAAAAAATTTCCTATGTATAGTAGTTGTTATTTCTGCACTAATTAAACCTTGCAAATGTAAATCCAAAATAATAACCTCTTCCTCAAACTGAAGACCATCAAAACCAAATTATACTTCTTCTTCTGTAAATCTCAAGCAGACTTATTAACGTCATTATAGCCATCATGACAAATAAATATTAAATCATCAGTATACCTAAAATAACATGTAACATTCATTTTTATAAATTCATGAATGTACAAATATTCAACCTCAGACAGGGCCATCATTAAATTACCATACATGGGGGCAAAAGGAGCCCCTGTGGCTGTTCCCTGGAGTTGATGATAAATATCATTATCAAATACAAAGAATTATTAGCAAGGCAAAAATGTAGAAATGTAACAAGGTATCTCGAGAGGAGGCTATCACCCAAAGGTAATATAATGCCCATATACCATGAGCATGCTTAATACTAGTATAGAGGCTCTTAACATGTAATGCTATCCAATACATGCCCATAGTCCATCTAAGTTCTGAAATTTTGTCTAAAAAATAAAATGTATCCCTAATATATGAGGGAAGTTTAGTTACAAAGGAAAGAAGATACAGATGTAACAAAAGGTCAGTGTTCTATAAATGATGCTTACAAGCTGAAGTAACCAGGAGGATTGGTTAGGTTCTTATGAACTTTTATTTAGCAGTAAAAAGAAGCAATGCTGCAGCCCACAATTTTAAACGTTTTATCCACATCCTCCTTTGTAAAATAGTCCAACCTATATCCCTTGTTCAACAATTTCTTATATTGTGATAACCCTTCATTATAGGCCTCAATATTCTTTTTTTTTTTCATAGTTTGATCTCTTAAATGTTTAAACACATTTTCATGCATTGCTTATAATGCATAATGGATGTTTTATTCCCTTTGTCTGTTGGTTTAAAAAACAAGTCATGCCTATCATGGCCATCATTTAAATCTTTTAAAGCTTGCCATTCAGTTTTGGTTAAATTATATTGAACCTGCTATTTATTACACTTAAAATCCTTATAGGCCCTTTCCATAGAGTAATTAAACATCACTGAAAACTGCTGTGTACACTCATTATTATATAGAGGTATAAAAAGGCTTTTATATTTAATATTAGACATATTCAAAAGATGATATGCATTAACTTCTGACACATCAGGCACATCAGATGTACATGAAAAAAGCTCTCTTCCAAGTTGTCAGTAGTATCCAAAACATCATTCACATTCGCTTCCATTTTGTTACTATTAAAAAAATATGCTAAATGTGTTTTTCAATCTAACTGAAAAATGTCCCTTTTTAAAATATGAGGGCATGGCATAACAGTCAAAACAAACGTCACACCTAAATTTAAAACAGTGAACTGTTCATCTGTTAATTCATATCTGGACAAGTTAATCACCGTCGAATTTGACTTAGCTATATTCACACACTGTAAAAAGTCCTTAATTCGTTGAACTAAATAAAGTATTGCCATTTACCTTTTTTGCAAGTTTTCCATACTTGTCCTTCTGCGGTTGTATTGTTATTAGGTCTATTGATGTTTCTCCCTCATTTTCTATTGTTATTCGCTTGTTGTTTGTCCTTAAACATGGAGTTCTGAAACTGCTGCTCATATGCTGCCAGTTCTTGTGCTGGTGGAAGTGGAGGAAAAGCATTTTCATCACTTTCCTGTTCTGTAGTTTAACCAATTCCTTCTGAAGAGATGAACGACACTGACTGCTTGTTTTTTAAAACCTTTGGTCTGACATCGATATATTCCCTGTCATTTACCTCTCGGATTGGTCTTCGACAAGAAAGCCCTCCCACTGTTATAGTCTTGTAGATCCCTCTTAAGTTTTACTTTTTCTTTTCCACTAGATTTAATTCATGGGATTTCAACATTTCACTGATATCACCCAATAAA
>NC_056742.1:6517040-6519540 GCF_019279795.1 Protopterus annectens
ATCTGTGAAAAGGGAACTGTGATCTGCAGAGATGTGCAGAGGATACAGTATGGAAGCTTGTGCACTCTGCAAGAGATGAGGGCAATCTGCATTTCAATCTCATACCTGTCTTAGAAAGAGGAGTATAATATTAAATGGGGACAGATTGTTGGCTTTGCTCTGGTGAATGGAAGTGCGTAATGAGTGTGGGGCGATGATGGAACACACTGTGCCCCCAACCTGCATCCTGCAAAGCTAGCGCAATGACAAGTGGCAGCACCATTGTTTGAGGTGATTGTTCAGGTGTGCACAAACTTTTAACACTCATGATGTCTGTGTCTGCATGTGTATGTGTGTTTATGTGCATGCATGTGTGTGTGTGTGTGTGTGTGTGTGTGTGTGTGTGTGTGTGTGTGTGTGTGTGTGTGTGTGCATGTGGGTGCGTGTGTGTGCATGTGTGTAGGTATACACATATGCTCCAGGACACAGTTATGGAAGGGAAGATATACTTCAAATGAAAGGCAGATAGATCATCATGGCAAGTAAAGTGAGTAGCAGTGTTCAGAAAATATTTGGACTGCATTAGCTTCCCTGACAACTTTTGTCTGCCAGTGTGCACATCTGTAAGTCATTACAGGCTGTTATAGTGTGCTTCACATCACTGTAACTACAATGATGCATTGCCACTTCACCCACTTTTGCAAGTATAAAGCACATGCTTGCATTCAACATAGTTGTGCACCTACACCTGTGAAGGCAACATAAAGGTGATACTATGTACCTTGCTCTACTTTTTTCTCCTCTATGGTCCTGTGCAGATATAAGTAGATCTTTAGCCATAGATACATTAGTGTTCTTGTAGTATGTACTGTATGTAATTTTGCTGCATACATACATGTTTTAGGCAAAGGTGTAGCTACGGGTAAGTGGGGTACAATCTCATAGGGGCTTTAAGAGCAGATGCCTATCATTTATTTCTGTGAACTAAAGGGCTTTAATTCTGACTAGAAATTCGGGTAATGAATGTGGTCAGAGCTGAAGCACTTTCCAACTCCATGTGTGGCATAAAGTTTTATCAGCTACTCATAAAAATGTTGCAAGCAGTTTGCTACAGTTTAAAAGGAGATGAGAGTTTTTTTTCTCCTTAACGTAAAGTGTGTGTGTGGGGGGGGGGGGGTCAGGAGATGTCATCAGGTGTCAAAATAGCTAACTACACCTGTGGTTAGGGAAGCTGTGTTTGAGGTATTTGGGAGTATACATGTCTTGCCAATGATACAGCATTTCCAGGCAGCAAAAACATAAGCAATTGCATTCTCTCTCTCTTCAGGTGATGAATGTGTTAGCACCGTCATTATTTATGTTGAGTTACCACTTTGCATATACACCAAGATTTATTTGCTCACTACTTGTGGGGTAACTATCTATTCTGTGGCCGTGTCATACCTGTTAAATGCATGTATGCAGCTTCAATTTTTTTTTATGTTTTAATGAATAAGCCCTAGTCTGCATTTGCCTTGCCTATGAATACCTCCAACAAGCTTTAATTTAATGGCAGTGACCTACCTATCAACATTGTAGACGTATTAAATTAAACCTTTTGATCATTAAAGTAATGTAGATGAATTAATGCTTTATAGATATATACAAGCACAACTGGAGAGGTGATGTTAATAAATATACTCTATGTACTTATTCAATCATATTTTTGTTATTAGCAACACATTACTACAACTCTGATCAATCTGGGAGATGAGCAGTCATCCAAGAATGCTGAAACTGGAAAATTGTTGATCTCTTGTAGTCAATGTTGGCACTTACACTGTTGCACGCTGACTGAGGGTTGTAGTTTGCAGGAGTTAAAGAAGAAGGCGAAGATTTTACTTTTGCTTTTCTCCATCTCCCTCTTGTTCAAGTTCACCCATGTTAGGCTGCATCTTGGCTGATCCCTTACAAAGAAAGAATTATTTTTATTATTTGTGTGAACTTGAGAGTGTAAATGTTTTGAGTAAGTGACCTTGCATGGATTCATTCATTATAATTGTGATTAATCCCATGGACATTGGAATAAAACATGGTAAGTTCTAGCAAACCCTAGTAATGTTTATATATGTGTATGTATTGCGCTAAAATGCAAACTCATAAAGTAAGGTACAGTGCAAGTCAAGTACAGTGACAAATTTTTTGGTCACACTTTTCTTTAGCATGTTTCAAGTTGTTCACTATGTTCAAATGACTTAGTAAGTACTAAGGAAACATTGTTGGACTAATCAAGGAAAGACCTAGAAGAAGCAGCGAAACTGCCCTGAAACTATGCCAGATTGCTTCATTGCAAATAATTTTATTACAGGACAGCTGCATCCTCAGCACATTTCCTTGCTTGCAAACAGACATTAACCACTGATATTTTTCCTTCATTAGAAGTTTCTGTCTCTCTCTCTTCCATTATACCCCGTATCCTGTGAGCTTCAGAAATCATAAATGCTTGTCCCAACTGCATGACATATGATAATGGAGCCCTGAC
>NC_056742.1:6524540-6582040 GCF_019279795.1 Protopterus annectens
CACTGTTTCTCACTCTGTAAACAGTATAATTTAAGGCTATACTGTCTACCAAAAGATTTCCATTTATGACCTTCTTATATCCATTTATATAGTACAGTAATTATTCCTAGACTGTTTGCTTTCAGTATATGATGAATATGTGTTACTAATCCTTGTATGAACATTTGATTTCTGCTTGCTTTAAATTTGCTTCATTTTCATATGCAGTAAGTAGTTGTGTCTCTACTTACTGTGAAAGATTGCATCTGTACTTTTACATAAAATGTACCTATTATCAGTTAAGTAGTAGAATTACTGTTTTACCTGTGGCCCAGGCTATGACTGACATGAGGATTCTTGGATGAGTTTACCCACCTGGTTAACACAAAAATAAAAAAATTGATCAATTAATAATTGAGTTCTTAAGGAATAGCCACCCATAAAGTTAAGGAGCATGCACTAATTGCAGAGCATAAGGAAAATATGGTGAGTACTGTTTACAGGCAGGAAAACTGTTCAGAAGACTGGAATGTTACTGCTCCATGGAAATACTTTTGTACTGCAGATGGGTGTTCTACTTCTGTGGAGACTGAAGTACATTCCCCTGAAGGGAATATTATTGTTGTGCAAACTGCAGTACTACAGCTCCACATATTGTTGTGCAGACTGCTCCACAAAGGGACGTATTACTGCTTTGAAATACTACTGCTTGACAGAAGGGCTATTACTGCTGTGCAGCCTGTAATACTACTGTTCCACAGAATGGGTATTACTGCTGCATAGACTGAAATACTAGAGATCCACAGAAGGGAGTATTACTGCTGCACAGACTGAAGTACTACTGCACCACAGAAGGAAGTGTTACTGCTGTGCAGGCTGGAGTACTACTGTTCAACAAAAAGAAGTATTACTGCTTTGAAGACCGGAGTACTGCTGCTTCACAGAAGGGCTATTACTGCTGTGCAGGCTGTAGTACTACTACTGCTCCACAGAAGGGGTATTACTGCTGTGCAGACTGGAGTACTACTGCTCCACAGAAGGGGTATTACTGCTGCACAGACTGAAATACTACAGGTCCACAGAAGGTAGTATTACTGCTGCACAGACTGAAGTACTACTGCACCACAGAAGGAAGTATTACTCCTGTGCAAATTGGAGTATTACTGTCCTACAGATGGGGTATTACTGCTGTGCAGCTGAAGTACTACTGCTTGACAGAAGGGGTACTACTGCTGCACACACCGCAGTGCCACTTTTCTGAAGAAGGAAGTATTACTGTTCTATCTACTGAAGTTCTATGCTCTGCAAATGGGACAACTTAAGTGATACAAAGTAAATCCCAAAATTACCACTTCTACCCCCTTTAATCCATAACCTTCATCTATTACAGTGACTTAGTAACTGAAAGTCCTGTGTCACAGACTTTAATTTTGTTTCTAATATAATTATCAGTACTGCTATATATTACTATGTAGTCCTGGCACAAAGCAAAAGTTTATTTTCCAGAGCCTCCCTTTGCCTTCTGTGTCCTTCCAGAAAAGTCAATGCTCTTCTATAACACATGCAACATCAAGGAAAAAGAATCAAAATTGTTTGATACTCAGGTATAATATTTGGCACCCTACCTGGTTGAAAGAAAGAATAAATCTTGACAAGTTTGTATTGATAATGAGATCAAATCAGTCTTAGGTGATTGATCGAGTGTGGTTTATAGTCAAGGCAGAAATATTAAAAACATCATTGAGGGAGACAACAGCAGAAGAATGACACATTAATCTTTGATGTATAAATGTGGATGGTGTAGATTCTGCAAGTTTATTAATGATGGACCCTATGTTGCAGTGAGTGGTTGCAAGCAGACTTTAACTTGCCCAGGCAAATGCAAGTGCAATACAAAAATGGTGGTGTATATAGCAACATGTACTGCATGCCCAGGGTACTATGTTGGGAAGACCATACATAGACTCCAGGATAGAATAGCCGAGCATCAAAGGGAAATAAGGAAGTGAAATTCACACAATGCATTAGCTTTGCACAGTATGCACTGTAACAACTTTAAAATATTTATATTCTTTATAATAGATCGGACGTATTTTGAAGAGGGGGGGCAACAATAAACTAGAGGTGGAGGCTAAAGAAGTTAGATGGCAATTAAGATTAACTTAAAGGTTAAGGTTTAAATGAAAACGTAACCCTCCTTCCCATTTTAAAGCAAAGGGCTAGTGTAATTTAAGAAGGTGTTTAAAACAATAGTATACACTGCATTTTTGAAAGCTATTGCATCTAAAATTTAAAAATCAGTATATATGGTTAATAAATAATTCATGGTATAAGTAGTAAGGATACACTACTAAGTTTTTTAGCAAATGTAGTAGTAGGCATATGAAATTAACATGTTATATTTAAAGTCTGTAATTGATATGTAAATTTGGAGTGGGGCTTTTACATTTGATTGGTTGTACTTGACTTTGATGGGATATTGTGATCGGTTTAAATTTTTTTATTTTTGTATATAAGAATGTACTTTTTAAGTGTAAAATGACTCTGATGAAGCCTTGAATGTTGGAAGGCGAAAGCGCTCAGTCATTTTATTCTGTCAACATTATACTGTCTTCTCTAAGCTACGGTGTTCAGATGTTTTTTGTTTTATTTCTTTGATGTATCAGTTTTGCCATAGGCAGTTGTGTTTATTTATTGCTTCTTTTTAACTTGCTTCCTCATAGGTGTGTACTAGGATAATGGCCCTGGGGCCTTTACAAGCCTAGCCATAGGATTACCCTGGCATAGTGCCACCTGACCTTAGTTCCCAGTGCCTCTGTCGAGTAGAGCCACTGTTGTTATCCCAGGGGTGAATTTTCTGTTTCCCATCCACTCATCCAGATTTCTCTTGAAGAGGGTCAGTGAGGTGCTCTGCTTGACATGTATGGGAAATCTGTTCCATAGCATGGGCGGTCTCTGGGTTATGAACCTGTCCCTCCAGCATGTTCTGTTAATTGTGGTAATGAGGTTGGGGTCTCTGGAGCATGTAGTGTGGAGGGATTGGGATTTCTTTAGATGTATCATTTCTAACAGAGCTGGGTCAGACAAGGCTTTATAAGTCAACCAGAGATCACCTCTAAGTAGGTAATATGAGAAAGAGAATAGTTGGAGTTTTCTGAGTCTGTCCATATAGGACAAGTGTTTGTAGCTAGGATCCTCTTTATGAGGTACTTTTGCGGCCTCTCCAGTTGTTGCAGGTGTCTAGTGAGGTACATGCCAAATGGGGCATTGTACTTGATGATTGGCCTAATGAGGGAAGAGTAGAGGGAGACAATGACCTCTTTCTTCCTTGATGTAAAACCCTTAGTAATGAGATGTGCCACGCAGAAGGACTTTCTGACCACAGTGGCAATGTGGTGATCAAAAGAGAGGTTGCTGTCAACCTGTGTTCCCAGATTTCTTATAACATCTTCTGTGTTCAGTGGACTACCATCAATGTGGTAATTCGTGGGAACTGGGTTTTTCCCAAATGGGATGATGACACATTTTTGGCATTGAGCTTAAGGCCATGGTTCTGACTCCAGTCATTGGTCACAGTGAGGCCATTCTGTAGGATGCCAGCATCACTTGGGGAGTTAATAATAGCTCCCAACATGCAATCATCTGTAAACTTTGTCAGCCAAAGTCCCTTTGTGTTGGCCTGAACTTCAGAGAAGTAGATACCAAACAGGAGAGGACCCAGGACCGAACCCTGTGGGACTTTGCTTGCGACTAATCGGCAGTCTGACTTGGAGTCAGCTACTTTCACACTGTGGGTTTTATCTGTGAGCCAGTTTGCAACCCATCTAATGATATAGGAGTTGATGCCAAGCTTAGTGAGTTTTTCTGTGATTCCTGAGTGGGGAATGGTATCAAAAGCCTTGGCCAGATCAAGGAGGGCTGCATGAACCACATTGTCTTCATCCACAGTTCTGGCGACTGACTCAAAGAAGTCGACCAAGTTAAGCAGGCTTGATCTACCTTTCACAAAACCAAACTGTGTGGAATCCAGAGTTTGGAGATTCCCTATATCCTTGTTTATTAGGTCCATGATGATGCATTCCATAGCTTTGCATATCAGACTCATCAGGCTATTGGGGAGATAGTTCACAAGGTCTGTAGTCACTCCTCCTTTGTGGAGAGGGACAACTGTAGTAGTGCACCATTTGGCAGGGACAAAGCCTGAGGTGAGGCTGTGATTGAACAGAGCACACAGGTGAGCTGCCAGCTCACTTTGTAGTTCATGTAGAACACAGCCAGAGATATTGTCAGGTCCCATAGAAGCTGTATTCTTGGCCTTGGACACTGCTGTTTTAACCTGTGCAGCAGTAATACTGGGTGCCTGGCAATCTACTGGTATTGTAATTGGTCCTTTGGGGGGGGGGGTAAAGTTGGCACTGAATCTGTTGGCCAGTAAACTGGCAATATCTGTTGGCTCGGTATAGGAGGTACCATTGTGCAGTAGCTCAGAGTCATTCATATTTGTCTGGACTGAGATTGAAATAGGTCTATTTGGATTAGTCCTTGGTTATCAAATTGAATGTCTGCATGAATGAATGAATTAATGAATGCATGACTACATAAATAAATACAGTCTTACTCACATATATACATGTATGTATTATATATATTTATATATATATATGTGTGTGTGTGTGTGTGTGTGTGTGTGTGTGTGTGTGTTTGTGTGTGTGTGTGTGTGTGTGTGTGTGTGTGTGTGTATATAATATATATATATATATACACATATATGTATATGTATTTATGTTTATTTCTCACTGTTGGTTCCATTTATAGGTGAGATTCATTGTCCTGTCTCAATCATTATTCCACTTTCCTTTATCTTGCCATCTTAATTCCTTGTATATGATCTACACCTTCATCAACATCCTACATTCTTGTGCCACACTTGTCTCTTACTTAACATCCTTCATCATTTTGTAATACCTGTTTCGTGCTCAGTATTTCACATCAACCTGTTCCTTGCTTAGAATTCCACATTACTGTGTAACACCTGCTCCTTTATCATCATCCTACATCACTAACACCCATGCCTTTACCATCATATGCTATCTGACATCCCTACATCATTGTGTAATACCTATTCTTCATTCTGAAGCTGTTGTCACTATGTAAACTTGCTCCTTACTGAGCCCTATATATCACAGTGCAACATTTGCTCCTTCTTCAGCATCCTATATCATTGTGAGTTTGGTATAGCAAGGCATATATACTGTAGTAGAGTATGATATTATATGGCAAAGATAGTTCAGTTATTTAAGTAAACCGAGCATAAAGCAGATGTACAGTTCATGCTTGAATTATCACTGCTGCACTAGCCTTAACTATATGTCCTTCTCTTGCACCAGTAATTTGCATTCATATGTTTCTTATGTGGCAATACCAACCCCTACAAATCCTTAGCACTATTGTTTTATTGTCTGTGTATGATATCTTCTACTTATTATCTTAAAAAGACCAATGCAAACTAAGGAAAAACAACAAATTGACAGAGGTGAAGAGATCTCGTTGCAGCAAAATTAAATTTAAAAACTGCCTTTATTATATATAGAAATCATCACGGACACTTTTGTTGATACATGTGTAAATAAACTTCATCAGGTAAACAATCTGCCTGATGAAGTTCATTTACACATATATGGATGAAAGCACTCATGATGATTTCTAATATAATAAAGGCGTTTTTTAATTTAATTTTGCTGCTCTGTTCACCTCTATGGCAGTTTGTTGTTTTTTCTATGTTCTACTTATGCTAGGTTTTAGTATTGCTTATAGAATATTCTAGGTTTTCACATTAGTAAGTAGAGGCTGTTCTGCAATTGTTTGCTTTACTAAAAGATTTTAAGGGCAGCATTATTTTTATTATGGCTAGTCTTTTCAACATTATTACATATAGGCTGGTCTGCTTTTGAATGTTAAATGAGTGATATAAATGGTAATTATTTCAAAATTCCTTTCTGTCAATAGTATTTGTCTCGATGTGATTGTGCTGCCAAGGTAAAATATGTTTTTTAAATGGTCAGCTAAAGGATTAGTAGGTAAAGAAACTAGATGAGATGATAATTAATACTGCATGGAATGCCCACTGAACTAAGCAAAGCCCCTTGAGTTACCCTTCTTGTTTAGGCATATAGATCCACCACATTTTTGAATTAATATTACTACTGCAACATTAAATCTAATGATCATTACTTAACCCTGAGCAAGTAACCGCTCCTCATTAATGAAAATTCCTTATTCAAATCCATGTTTGTCTCACTCCATTTTTATAAGTGGCCTAGTTAGGATACTATTAGGTACGTCTCAAGGATAGCATCTATGATATTTCAAACAAATGCTCTTGTCTGATATTTTCCATTGTACACTATATCTATTTTTTGTAAATCTTAACATCTAAATATGATATGCTATTTTTATTATGGTGGTCTATAAATTTGATGCATAATTCTTAGTGTGATATTGCTATTTATAAGCTATGAAACATGTTTATATTAAATCTGTGTGTTGTTTTTATTATTTAATTTAAATGTCTTCTGTCGTATCTAAATACATGTAATCTTTTTGTTTTTATATCCTTTCATTCATAACAGCATACATATACAACAGCAAATCTAAGCAATATAAATACCTACAGCCCTTAGAAAAACACAATTTTTAAACAATACTCATATTAAATTGAACTATAAAAGAGTATAGTAACAACATAAAATGTAACATAATTCACCCACCAAAGCTGCTTTTCCCACTTTCCAAAGACCTAATATATAAACAAAAATTGTGAAGAAAAAAAGAGTGTGTGTGTGTGAGAGAGAGAGAGAGAGAGAGAGAGAGAGAGACTGAAAAAGAAGTAACTTAATTGCTTTATAATGAACATTTTAAAAACCTCCCACTATTCAAGAACTAATGGCATAGGGAGGTAAAGGAGATATACTTACCTTTCTTCCTTTGATACGAAAGTGTAAGGCATGACAGAATATGTAATACATGTGAGACTTCTTAAACTAGCACAACTTGGATGTGAAATGAGGAAGGATCATTTGTGTGGGTCTTAGGAAAATTTCAGAAATTTGCATACACCTAAGTCTAAACAAATGATATGATGTTTCTGTAGATGGCTAAGGTTCTGTCCTCACATGTAACATGCATAGTTGGCACTGCTACCAACAGATGTACCAACATAAATGGAAAGGATGATGTATACACAGTTGCTGGCAGACAGAAAATGTAGATAGATTACAAAATAATGATGGAACAGACCATATCTGGTAGACTAATTCCTCTTCTGTATCATGACCCAGTCAACGTTGCTTCGGGTTATGCTTGATAATCACCTGTGTTAATAATGTCCAGCACATGGAGTAATGAATGAACTCAAAAAGAAAAAGGATAAATTGATGTATGCATTGCTAACTTGCACACTAAATAATCAAAATGAAGTTTTCAAATCCAGCAAGAAAACATATACATACATACATACATACATACGTACATACATACATACATACATACATACACGCGTAAGTACATAAGCAAAATCAGCACATTAAGCATATCTAGAATTGCATGGATTATTAAAGAAAGGTTAATAAAGTCTATGGTCTCTTTAAAAGTCTTTCTCTGGCATGTTGGTGAGAATCACATTCATGAGTGAAGATAACCTCATGCACAGCACAGTAAAGGTCTGCTCTTCTGGCAAGTTATCAGATATTATGCATCTTCTAGTAAATCTACAGATAACAGAATGGGACCATCAGGCCAGAGCGCATGAACCTTGACCTCTGGTAAGTTCTTTTTTAGCATTGACTTGCTGCTTGTTTTGCTCATTCAGAAGGTGATAACTTTCTTCTGTTTTCCTCCTTCTTTGGGAGGTTATTTCTGCCCACTGTCAACTGTATGTCCATACAGCTGTCTTGTCTCTCTCTAGCCCCAAATGTTCACATTTACTTTCAATTTCATATTTCTCAGGGTGAACAAGCTGGAACAAAGGTAGTCAGAAAGCCACTAGTCCACTCAGCGATATGAATTCATATCGCTGAGTGGACTAGTGGCTTTCTGACTACCTTTGTTCCAGCTTGTTCTTCTTGGTTTCTTTGGTCGAGTAATATTTCTCAGGGTGATATTCCCTCTACAAAATATTTCTTCCTAAGCACGTTTATATTCTAAAGAGTGTCAAGTGAGAACATTTAGGTTACCTTACTGTTATTTAGTCTATACTGTAGTCTTTGTATTATCTTTATATTTATTTATTTACTTATTTCAATTTGTTAACCAGGTAGATGAATTAGTATGCAGACTTTTACCCATTACCACTGCAAACTGGAAACTTCAACCTTAGAAAAATAATAGTTAGAATGCATATTACTACATTACCTAAATTAACAGAAATATTTCCCACATTCCTTGTGTTATGCTTCTCTATCTGTAAAGAAACACATAGGCGCCGGAACCATAGAGCGAGGGGGAGGGAGCACCACCCCCCACTTTTACAGCTGCAAGCACGCTAACGTAAATTCAAACATGCGCAGAAATAACAACTATGTTCCACACACCTGCTGCGTTCCTGATCACATCAGTCCTGCTGCCAGTGCTCCATTTACAGGCAGGAGAGACTCCAGACTTTATGTGTTTTTGTTTCCCACAAGTCTGTGCCCTGTTATGCAGGAAGGTCCATGGTAATGAGAGATTTTTAAGGCTGTGCTCCATTGGCTCCATTTTCATTTTGTTTATGCTCCATTGATCATTGTCAGTCAGTAAGGATTTAGTTTTTGGTTTCTTCCAAGGCTGGTGTACTCCATTATGCAGGAAGGTCCACAGTAAGAAAGGCTCCATTTGTGTGTGTGTGTGTGTGTGTGTGTGTGTGTGTGTGTGTGTGTGTGTGTGTGTGTGTGTGTGTGTGTGTGTGTGTGTAAAATACCCTAGTTACTTATGGCGACAATTACTCAGGCTCAAACCCTGTACCTTAGGTACAGGAGCCTGCATGATCTACCCACACCACCATTTGTGATCTAGGGAGTTTGGTCTGTTCCTCTTAAAATTTGTGGTTTTCTGGCAAATTAGTGAGAATGGAATTCACTAAATAATGATAGCCCTTTAAGTTTCAGTCTTCCTATCTTTTTTGGTAATATAAAACACTATATTTTAGCAAAGTTCTAAGATTCTACAAGCAATATTTAAAATGTGTCCCTGTTGTTGGGTGAAATCATTTTAATGCTAATCATTTAATTATCTGAGAGATTTATAGCCATTTATGACCAAAGTGCCATTAGCTTATAATGTGCAAGTGATATCTGGGAGAGTGTAGTGTACCATCCATCCATCCATCCTCAACCCCTTTTCCCATTTTTGCACATGGGGTTGGGGTGTCACTTCTGCAGTGACAATCATCTCAAGCCAAGGTTTACACCACCGGGTCGCTAGCGCGGCTGCAGTAGTTCATTTGCACGACTCATTCGCGCACACACACACTCACCTATAGCCAATTTAGAGAGTCTAATCCATCTATGTTGTTGATAGTGAGAAAATCAAAGGTTGCAGCATGAAGTCCTGTGAGAGTCCCTTTACTTAAGCTTCCTAGTGTTAGGGGAAAACACAAAGGGACTGTCTTGCATTGAATCAGAGCACTCCTTCAGAAAACCGTAATTTGAACACCTGTTGAGGCAGGAATTAAAGCCTAACGCCTTTGAATGCCTACATTTGTGGAGATGGAAAAAGATGAGATCAACTTCAACACACACACACACACACACACACACACACACACACACACACACACACACACACACACACACACACACACACACACACACACACACACACACACACACGCGCGCACACACGCACACACACACACACACACACTACTAACAGTTTACTAACAGGATTTGATGAAACATTGCTACTCGGTTTGAATAAAAATAGCTGTTTTTAATTTTGGACACAAAGTTTAGAGACTTGAAATTTGATGACTCTTAGCATAATATTAATTTACAGAGCCCATATCTATGAGTATATAGCAAGTATTTTCTTGGCTGTTCCAATTAGGTGTTACTAGGATCTGATACATTCAAAAACAAAACATAGCCCTCAGCCCCACCCTTTGCAACTTGTGAGTAGGACGTAATACACCCAGTGAGATTTCATAGATAGGCTCTTTAACAGTATTAGTGCCCTACCTTCTACTCTTTATATACCCTTCTTGGTGTGTAACCTGGCATACCATTTTTATACAATTTTCTCTTACTACCCATGCAATTTAACACATTTATTTTAGCTGCTCTACAGCCCCTTCTCAAGTAGTGACTCTCATAACCACCTATGTTCATCCAGAAATACATTTACTAAAGTGATTTGTCACCTAATAAGTCAGACAGCTGAAAGCCTGGATACCTTCTGTGCTCACCCTTTGTACTTTCATTCGATAGTCAGATAAGATGACTATGGAAAATGTGGGTCATATGCTGGTTAAGTGACACGGAGAGAGTACACATGACTGACTAACAGAATTAAGTATAGGACTGTAAAATGAATCTTCCTAATGGCACATAGCCTTAGCCACCGCGTTAGACTTCCCAAATGAACTATGACTCCCATGTATTCATTTGCACTATTTTTACAAATCTCCTATAACCTTTTTTAAGTTGCTTGTTTTGTTTATATTTTCCTTATAGCCACTGAGATTTTTTCTGCAAATGTGATCTCTTTCAATTGTTTCTGCTTTTGCCAATATCTGAATGATACAACAAAGTGTATCTGTTTAGTTTTGAAAATGCAGTAGCTGTCACTGACAGCATCTGATCATTACAAAAGTAAAGGAAGGAAAAACATTTGTCTTACGTATAGTTTATAGATTTTTTTTTTGTTAACGTTTTTAGTTTTTTCTTAAAATGTCCATACCAAAAAGAAAGTATTTTAAATGGCAGCCCATTCCTAAAGTCCACGAGATATAATAATTGTTTATATATATATGAACTTACAATACATTTACTTAAAAGTAACTCATCCACTTACAGTTTTGTTTTCCCATTCAGATACTTCTATGGCATGTCACTTTTCTAATCTATAACATACTCACATGCCCTATGCTTTACTTCAGTCTCTCCTTCTCCATGGTTGCATTTCCTTGTCCTGTTTCTCCAGACAACAGAAAGTGCCCTAATTAGAATTACTTGGTAGCACAAACATCTATAAACAAATTTAGGTACTTGGATTTGTTGGGGCTTTTTTAAAAAAATGCCTTTCTGCTGCCCCCTAGTGATGCAGCCAATATACGGCTTTGAAAAAAATTGCATCAGGTAAACATGGTTTACTCTTTCAATTGCAATGATCATTTTATTTTCTGCCTAAGGAACAAACATAGTGATATGCCTCATGCTTCACATTATATAATTCACTTTACCAAGAAATGGGATACCATGGCTATGGGAGGAAAAACGATTCCTAATAAGGCAACAAATAAAATTCACAGTCTCATTCAGAGATTGATTAATACATTCATTTAATGAGGCAACACAGAAGTTACCTTCAGATCACCTGTAAGAAAATTCACTTAAGCAAAGCCTCTTCTTCTTAGCTAATATACAACAGTAAAGAAAATACACCATTCAGACATCTGCTATGAAACATATCAGCTTAGTTCAAAATCTAGTCAGGCACAATGGGTTTATATCACTTCGTCGAATCACAAATCAGCAAACCCCTATTCGTCGAACAGCTTTTCAATGAACCTACTAATCATTGAACTGAGTTTTGAGCAACATTTTTCCTAAGGCAAATCAATGGTTGGCTACCAACTGGAATTTGCCCTTTTTCCTACTGTAGTGTGATCTTGAAGTTGGTATATTTAGTTGGGGGGGTTGGGTGAGCAGCCCCCCCCCACCTGGGTAGATGTTCGATGATTAGTAGCTTCAATTAATAAGCGTTCGACGAATAGGCGTTCATTGATTTGTGATTTGGCGAATTGATATAGATCCAAGCACAATGGATGTCACATTACCTACAGCACAATATAGTTAAACAATTGTAATCTACTTAATTCATAATCTAATTCAGTGAGTTTCATTCTTGTCTCCAAACGGCATGCTCTTTCCACAAAGAACACGATTCCTGCAGATATCAGTTGCTCACAGAATGACTAAGTAATCATTCTACCACACATTGGATATGCTGGCCACTCATGATAGCAGGCACATATTTCTATACTTTGCATCACAAGCATGAATTAACATAACTGCTGTCCTTCATAGTAATCAGTATAGCTATTAATATCTGCTATTATACTTTTGTCTAGTTAACTTTACCTGGCTGTTGTAACTGTAAACACCCAAAGGATCTTTCCAGCCATGAGTGTCGTGTCACTGCTTCAACAGGTAGCACACTCGCCTTTGGTGATAGAAGATCAGAGGGTTGTGGGTTTTATTACCACACCTGGTATTGGATTAATTTTTCCTTACTGACACTGCAGTGCAGCGTAAAGGTGTTCTGCACAAATGAGTGTGCTATCTTTCGGATGAGATAGAAAAACAAGGTCCCATCTACTGAGTCTGTAGTAGCTCAGGTGGATGTAAAAGATACCATTGCATTTATCAAGAAAAGAGTAGGAGACAGTCCTTGGTGCCCAGGTCAAATTTCCCCAGTCAGTATGAACATCACTTTGGGTGTCCTCTGAAGAGAGAACACTGGCCTACTGAGACTGTCCTGGTAAACAAACAGTAAAGAAAATAAATAAAATAAGATATTTTCCTGGGTCTATAACAAGCTAATGTGATGTATTTTGACAAGAGCTCACATATTCTTTAGAACCATGTGCAGTGTTCATACTAATCAAGGGTTAGTGGCAAACCAGTCTTCAAGGGAGAGTTTCTGAAACCCACATAAGTAAGCAGGCTCATGCAGTATAAGGCTACACATGTTCACAGTTTTCACACACCACATTCTATGACAGGAAGATGCTTGCAAATCTGCCTTTCTTTAGGGTCACAGTCTTGGAGTATGCCCTTTTGAACTTTGCTCATCTTTGATGACTTCCTGAAGCACAAGAATGTGTGCTTGATCATGGAGTTAATTAACAGAGCAAACATTCCCAAGCATGTGCTCACCACTAAAATACAGTAAACATAACAAAAGATGTGCAAAAGTATTTACTGGCCTCAGTGATTCAAGACATGAGAGATATGCTAATGTACTGGTTTGCCTTAGGGTATCAACAACATACTATTTTTGCTAATTAAAATTATATGTATGCTTTGAATGATATTTTGAAAAAATATTGTGTAATTCTGCAGATAAAAATGTTAAATCAAGAAACGAAAGTGCTTAAAGTTGTCTTAACTTTGTTAATAAATCTGAGGTTGCCACTGAGTTAATCATTTTGCAAGGTGGAAGCCCATTACATCATTTAAAGTATTGCATATATAATATTTGTTGTAATGATGTCAGAGATTTTTGGCATTGTAATCTGATAGGTTCTGCAAACCATTGCTGAAATGACAGCTATAATTGTTCACTTTGAAGGCAGGGGTTACTGGGGCATTTCAGACTGATGCATTTTATGAACAGAAGCCTGTAACTGGAAGTGATCTACTAAAAGCTGAAGCCTTATTAGAAAGTCACCTGTGGTTAGTGTATAGCATACACCCCACCTGAAATTCTTTGAATGCCAGTAGACCCTGACCTACAAAGACCACCCACCACTGGAGAACATTAGTCATCCTACCTAAACATGTGACCCAGGTCCAGTTTAAGGATTTGTGAGCCAGCTTTTATCCAAATTTTTAGTCATTGGAATATGGAGTATTCCTATTAGAATGAATGTGTCACTAGGTCATGTGTTAAGGTGCCCTCAGCTCTTTTTAAGGTGGTTTCAGTTTAATTAAATTCCTAAGTAAAATTCTAGTCATTCAGGAATGCTTTGAAAAGTTGAACAATTTAATTTTTTGTGAGGTAGAGGGGGTTGTAAGAAGTCTGAAACACAGATATGTTGTCTTTTGAAGTCTGATGTCCTATACTGAATGCCAAAAATTGCTTTCACAACTTGTTATTGAGGTTTTATAAGCCACATTGATCCACAGCTGGTGTTTCATGACCTGCATTAATGTATACTAGGAACTAGGCATAGAGAAAACAAATAATAAATAATATATCTTTTTATAAAACAGTGCATTACCAGAACTTCTTAACTGACAAGTCTGGCAGCATTTATACAAATGCATCTCCAATTGCCACCCATTTCCTCTCTCAAGTCAAGAGTTAAACAAAGGTATTATAAAAGGCTTATACATGCCATTGCTGGATGGCTTTACAATGTAAGACTACCATTACAAGGTCATTGTGACATACAAGGAAACCAAGCAAATGCCATCAAACTTCTAAACATGTTCTGCATTTATGCTTCTTAGTACAGTATCATAGCACATAGCTCTTGAAGATTTAGAGCAAATGACAAGAGAGTTGTATCTTTCGGCTTTTCCCAGTTAGGGGTCACCACAGTGGAACTCCAGTCTGCAATATGTCATTATTTTGAACTGTCTTTCATGTTTAGTATTCAGGGCATTCACATCAAGTAATTTCAAGTGACTTCATGGATTACATTTTCAAAAATGTATTCAGTAATATGACATTAGTGATCTGTAATGTAGCAACATTAAATTTCTGTGCAAAAATCATAGTCAAATAAATGCCTGTGATTGTGGTGATTCTGGACTATGAGTGGGACCTTTAATGGATTCACTTTGATTTTGCTAAGGTTTAATTTCCTGAAGTTTCAGCTAGATGAAGCACACCAGCCATTTCGATGAAACACATATAAAAATCATTGTTTTAATTTTAATTTTGATAATAATAATAACAATAATAATAATAATAATAATATTGTTATTGTTATTATTATTGTTATTATTATTATGTTAAAGGAGGCAAGCCCCCTGTATGTACCACCTCCCTTACTTGTATATATTAATTTTCTACATTTGAAACAGAGGAGAAAAGACAAAAGCTCACACAACCTGAATCACTACTGGTGTACAAATGGAAACCACATGGAGGCTGACTTCCTATGAGGAACAGGGAATGCGGAGAACTCATTACTGGGAACTGAACTTAATGTCTTACATTTTCATATGCTTTTCAAACATTCAAGATTTGGGAAGTCATACTTAATATGCAGACTGAACTGACATGTAATACTTTTGAGGCTATCTGACATGCTTAATTTGGTAGCCATACCTGGTTATGGATTATAATACACTCTGAAATGCAATATCTGCATCCTATACTTTCTGTAGGATGTCCAGAGTCCCTGTGCATGTCAGATGTGTCATTTATTTGATGATTTCTGCTAGCTGCTTATAGATGATAGTGTGATACAGCTTATCATGTGTGCAAAGCATAAAATACTGGTGCACTGTTAACATCCAGCTGTTCTGCTGTTTAATCAGTCTCTGTAAAGGACACTTATAGCTGCTCAAGCCCCAGCTGCTCAAAATCCTACCACTCACAGCCATGAGCTCAAGCAGCTGTTACTCTGTCCACCCACCGGGCCGAGTAGCTGCTCATGCTCAAATCTGAATTCAGGGACACATCTGCCACAGCAGTCAGATACCATATAGGTCTTGTTGCAGAACTGGTAAATGAGAAAGAGAAATAGGGGGGGGGGGCAGCTTTAGGTTTAGGGAGCAATAAGGAGTTGGCTTTGAGTTAGGGTTATGGAGTGATCACGAGTTGGCTCATAGTTTGGGTTAAGGAGCTAATGGGAGTTGGCTCAGAGTCGGGGGTTAGGGAGCATTCGGGGGTTGGTTCAGTGTCAGAGGTAAGGAGCATTCAGGAGCTAGCTCAGAGTTAGGGTTGGGGAGCGATTGGGAATTGGTTTATAGTTAGGTTACTATGCGAACACAAGTCATTTTTAGGATTAGGGTTAGGGTCAGGATTCTGAGAGGAATAGTTAGCTTAGTGGTAGTGCACCGGAAGTGGGGTAGTGGGAATTAGGGCACTTGCCAACACAAGCATGTGGCAGCAGTGTAGTGTGTTGCAAGCTAATGGCAAGTGAGCACTTGCAACATGTGTACTCTCTCTGTAAACCCCACAAAAAATTCTAAATGATTTAAACAATAACTGCTCTCACCCATTCATGGTTTATGAGTCAGATTAAGACAGCACTGCATGAACTGATGCTCATTAATAAAACTAGTGGTATATAGTACCTGCTGATGAGAGTTGCTAATGGAATATGAAAATAAATATTAATACAGTATGCATGGCAGGCCTTATATTAAGCCCAAAAAAGAGATAAAAAAGTACTAAAATGATTGAAATTTGTATTTATGCTTATGAA
This sequence comes from Protopterus annectens, assembly GCF_019279795.1. Classification (NCBI taxonomy): domain Eukaryota; kingdom Metazoa; phylum Chordata; order Ceratodontiformes; family Protopteridae; genus Protopterus; species Protopterus annectens. The sequence goes on from NC_056742.1 coordinate 6,540,883, forward strand.
AACATTAACACTGTTAAGAATTCATTTCCATTCCAATTCAAAATATTCTAGAAAATTAGTTGCAAAATTCTATAATAAAATGCATTTATTAAGCCTGCCCTGCAACTGTAAATGACTGCAGAAACATTCAGAAACTTTAAACCATTTGGGAATATAAAACTTAAAAAAGTTAGAATTATTTTTATTTGTGTTGTCTGGTCTACAGAGTCTGAATATAGTTTTAGTTTCTTTAACCAGTTATGTGCTCTTACTATGAGAATATTAAATAAACCCATGCTTGCAATTGTCAACAATTTGCAAGAAAATCACCAATTTTATGAGGAACAGATGAAAATTATGAGGCAAAATTAGGGACATTTGAAAAGTATGTTTTGGTGAATGGTTGCCAGCTCTAGCTCATCATAAGGAAGGGTGAACCTATGGGTCTGACATTAATTGTGGCACAAGCTATCTTTCTATTCCAGACTGGCTGTTTGTTCTTAGCTCTGACTGTGTTACAGATAATTCTGGATCCTTCTGGGTGCCAGACTGACCTTGGTAAACAGCTCATTGCTTTAAAGATTTCTGATATTGTGAGAATCCAGCTATACTTGCAACAGGTAGCCAGGGTCAGGTCTACACTACTGTGTTCTATATATTTTGATCTTGGGTAAGGGAGTTAGCTTATCCTGGCAAGTCAGTGCTACTTATTTTACTATTCAGGAAACACAGTGCATAAGGGTAACTAGCTGTGCATGGACTGTACTTTTTTGTAGTATTTTCTCTACAGGATGATTTTGTAGATGTACAAATAATACTGTTGTTGTGTCTTTCGGCTTTTCCCGGTTAGGGGTCGCCACAGTGGAACTCCGGTCTGCTAATGAATGTCAGTACATTTTTACATGCTGAGTTGCCAGCCCTGACACACAACCTTCAACGAAGGTACACCCATTCACGCATGTCTCTACACAGAAGACGCTCTAGCTGAGAATCCAACAGGACAACGTCTTACTGTGAGGCGACAGCGCTACCGCAGCACCATCACTACTGTGGCGACCCCTAACCGGGAAAAGCCGAAAGACACAACAACAACAGATAATACTGTTGTTTGCTTCCAGATTGCTTAAAGTCACCATCTTTGACTTTCTGTCTACCTCTCCACTCCACTGAAATTTACTTGCTATGATTTCCATATGTAAAGACATTGATGGATGGAATACGTTGATGAAAATAATATCATAATCAAGAGCTCTTAGTATATCTTTGGTGGTTGTATGTGAATGGAATGGGAGTTGCATTGCTTTGGTGTGCCCCTGCTGGCACAGTGATGCCACATGGATCTGCAGTGTGTGGGCTTTGTGGGTGCAGCACTCCACTTGTTACTAAGATGTTCAAAAATGTGTGTTTATATAGCTAGAGTTTTAACTGATGCTAAACCAATACAAGTAGTTGTTTTGTGGGGGTGTTGAACCCTGCACCTTGCATCTGTGGAGCTGAAGCATTAACCATTGTGTCAATTTTCAATATGATCTTTTGACCTGATTTTAGTAAATTATGTAGAAGGGTGTATATTTAAATGAACTGTCAACACCTGTTTTGCTATTGGATTTTGAAGAGAACACCAATTGTTTATTGGTTGTTAGCTACTTTCTCCCTTAGACACATATTGTTTCTGCATATTTATGACAACAGTGAATTTTATTGGTGTATGAATGAACTCCTATATTTTTCTTGGTTGTTAACCTGATTCTAGAACTGTCATAATATGTAAAGGATGCATTTTTGATGATATCTGATTGGATGTTCAGTCAATGCTTAGTAACATGGATTAGTCAATTATATTTTTAGATTTCTGTATAAGAAGATGGTTTACTAGGTTCTGAAATGGAGTGAAGAAGCAGTATTTTGTTGCTGCAAAAGTGCTAACCATTTTATTTTTTACATCAATAAATTTACATTTGGTGTTTAGCCATGGTGGTCGGAGTTTGGAATTTTTTTCTCTCTGTTTGTTTGTGGTTGTATTTGACCTTTGCCTGATTTGCAACTCTTTGGCCTTCATTTATGATTTCCCTCGCCTCAGGTTTCATTGCTTAGTGACTTGGCCAATAGAGAAGTGGCTGTGGCTCACTTATTTGAAATTCTCTTCCTTATTGCTTATTTTTTATTTTTTTTTTTACATCCAGTTTGGAATAGGTTTTATAGCTTCTTATATATCTTCTGTTGTATTGAAGTAAACTTTAAGGCAGACTAATAGGCATTTTGTTTGCATCTGTGTTTTATAAATAGTGTGTTTTACTATCTTTAGTATTTATAAGCTTCCTCAGATAAAGAACTTCGTACATACAAGGTGTTTTATGCTTTATTTAATAACTACTGCCAGTGTCTACAAGTTACGGAGTACTGTATGATAATGTGTGTTCCAGGTATGATAGCAACACTATCATATATTTAGTTATCTACACATTTATTCTGAAAATGCACAGAACCGCTGCTTGATTCCAGCTATGACATGAGGAAGGGACAGAGATATAAAGTATATCTTTAGACAGGAAAAAGGTTGGACACATTGAACATAGATGTGGTTTTATAGGATACTACTGCAGACAAGATAAATACAACATGGTTTGTGGCAAGAGGCAAATGCACAATGCCAAGGACATCTTGTTCCAAGGAAATATGATGTGAATAGTTGCTGATCACATCTGAGGACCAAGGGAATGTGATCGTGAACTCTTGCTGATCACAGCCATGCCCTGAGAAACACGGTGGAAGACATAGATGATGAGCATGGTTCAGCTACAATTCGCCGTAAGAAGCAATGCAAAGGACATCACAGCACGAGGTGCTATGAAGCCTTTAAGTCCAATGCAATATAAGAATGTGACAGCTTACTGTTATGGCCTGGCGTGGAATAAGTGTACAAGTGTAAAAGTGTTATTTACAAGCATGGCCAACATATTGTATCCACACCCATAAAGTAGGAAAGAAAGATGCATGCAGACTTGACACGTCTAGGATGCAGAGTGATATTTCTCAAGAAAATGGTGGTTTAGATTTGATAGTGAGCATAAAGCATCAGATAACTGATGTTGAAAGAGTCTAGTTCATGTTTAGTTTGAAGAATGTGAGGCCACTTAATGTGGAATAACACTGTATAAACTCCAGTTTTACCCTGATTTCATTCTTTTGATTCCCGGTAGCTGTCTTTTCTTTGTAAATTATGTCTGCGTGCAATGTGGTTTAAAAGTACAATATAAATCACCCAAGAAAAATACTTGTTCTAACTATCAAATCACATTAACTGCTGGTAAAACTTATACAAATTGTTTGATATGGTGTACACAACTAAAATTCCAGGTTTGAATCCTTCATCTTCTATATGAGGGTGAATTCTCAAAAGGACAAAGGCAGCTGACGTTAACAGCCTGTTTTTGTCCTGAATAACTGCGTACCCCTGAGAAGAATGTACATCTTTCTTCTGAATAACTTTCCACTATTGTAGCTTTCATTATATGAACAACAATACTTTTTTATCTTCTCTCAATAGAACTGTAAATTGTCTTGTGACTTACTGTCCATGTGTTACAGATAGAGAAAGGACTGACCTACGTCCTAATGCTGCAAAAAGATTTTCCATAACAAATGTCTTGAATGCAGTTTATTTGTTTGTGTGTGTGTGTGTGTGTGTGTGTGTGTGTGTGTGTGTGTGTGTGTGTGTGTGTGTGTGTGTGTGTGTGTGTGTGTCTGTGTATCTAACAGTGGACTTAACTTAAATCTCCTTCTGCTGACCCTGTCATGCTAATCACCCCTAAAGAGCAGAAGTTGAAGGTCACAATGACATTTAATAACAGAACATTTAACAATATCGGTAGGTTAGGAGGAAATACATTTTCTAAGGAGGAAAATTCAGGTCTGGAAATGTACAGAGATTCACAGTAGTATGAATGGAGAAACTAAATGGACCATGTAATATTACTTTATGCACTTTTATTTCCTAGTTGTTTGGTAATGTGGGGTAGCAGTTCAGTTCGAATCAAAGTCACCCTTTCTAAGCCTACTCTTGACTTACCAAGCATTGGACACTGACTACAAGGAATGTCTGATTCACTTTCGCACACTAGCTTGATAGAAAGAATGTTTGGATGGGCAGTTCTGTAAGAAAATAATCTTCAAAGTTGCTTCCACTTTTTGCTTCAAAATCTCATCAGATCTGTTTTTCTTCAAATATTTGTTAAGTTAAATTTACTTTTCTATAAGTTGCAATAGGAAGTTAAGTAGTTAAAAAAAATTTTTGGTAACTTCTGAAAGTTACAATAAAATAAAATTAATAGAACTTTTATGAACAAAAAACACGGTGATAAAGTTAACTGTTATGGTATTGCATGATATTTTGTTTCAGTAAACATCTTGGTGTTGGTTTAAGTCTCTGTGGTTCTCCTCTGTGCCTAGTTTTATTTTATTTTAAGTTTGTTGGAGTGTTTTGCTATTTTGGGCACAGAATTCCATTATTAAGTGATTCTGAAAGTTACAGCTACATTTACTAAATCACAGTTAGTGATGGTGTCATATTTAAAGTATTCAAGAGAATGGTGTGGTCCTCTTAAAAGGTGTTTATTTAATTTCTCCAGATATTTAGATTTCTTAATACCATGACTGGAATGGACCCCCCATTCCTCAGCCACATCATAATTAAAGCTTGTGAAATCAGTTTTTATTTCAATCTTTTTTATTTGCCAAGAGTCGTCTTCTCAGCACCAGCAATGTACCCAAAATTGCCTTTTCTGCATTCTGTATTGGATTAACTGTATCAGTAGCATCTTTCAGTAAGCTTTAAAATTTGTTTTTATTTGCACAGTTGCTCCTACTTCATATTGAACTATGTGGGTGTCATTATTCCATATTGTTCTAGTTTCTGCTTATGTCTTGATATTTTATAACTTTATGTTATTTAATTCATAAGATGCTAAAGCGATTTCAATAATCACTGCTACTTTTGTTTTCTTGAACTATAATATGTAATTTCCTTACTTTTACTTTCTTAGCTGTTGGTGTAGGATGATCCCATGAGATCATTACTTCACTTTTGGATCATGTTTCCATTGCTTCCTGACTGCTTGTAAATTGTAATATCTGCACAATTTCCAAAGTTTCAACCTTTTATTTTTTCAATAATTTGATAGTTACTTTTTAGAATTAATTCTTCTTTGATCTTGTTCAGCTACAGTATTCAGATAAGCATAGTTAATAATCTTTCTTGCTTTAGCTTTCTTAATAGCTGATATTAGATGATCCCATGTGATAATTAATTTACTCACACTAATTTTGGTGGTTCATGTTTTTATTGCATTTTGACTGCTCATAAATTGTTATATTATCACAGTTTCCATTCTGTCAGCCCTACAGATGTAACAATACTAAAGAAGTCATAAAAAAAAGTTGGGAATAGATAGGACTCAAATAAGGACATGACTCATATGCATTATCTCACATGTTAGTATGGGGCATGAGCTGTGTAGGACTGATTATATTCTTGCTATAGCCTGTCCATACTCAGGAGTTCATTAGAGTGGATCGATGTTAAACATCAAATTACTACAACATTACCGTTCATAACATCGATCTAAAAACAATGAAACAGCACAATATTGTGACGGCGCAATGGTGCAGCGGTAGTATTGTCACATCACAGCAAGAGGTTCTCCGGTTCAATTCTAGGCTAGAGTGCCTTCTGTGCGGAGTCTGCATGCCCTCCCTTTGTTCATGGGTTTTCTTTGGGTATTCTGGTTTGAAGTGCCAGAAAGTACAGTTGTGTACACTTACCATGAATGTAGATGATCGAGTGGATTCACAGTTGCAGTCATCACACTTGGGTTATCTGCCTGCAGGTAGCTCTCAGTCGGCCCGAATACCAGAGACTTAGTATTTCTGCATCGGATGCTATCGCCCCAGGACTGATGTCAGGTTGTCAGGGGTATACAAACAGGCAGCCGACGCCATTACATCAGTTTTTCTTGCCCAAATGTCAGGAGCCCCCCAAATAGGGAGCTAGGTTATGTTGGGGAAAACACCACAAGTAAAAAGTAAATACCAATGCCAATACCCCAGAAAGGGTTAGTAATAGCCATAGATAGGAGAGAGAGAGAGAGAAAACCAGGGGTCTGGAGGGAGGGAAACCAGGACTGCAACAATGAATACACTTGAACATCTACATTTATGGTAAGTGTACACAACTGTACTATGTTCTTCGTGTTTCACTGTTGAAGTCATCACACTTGGGTGGATTCCCAAAGCTGAAGAAGGGTGGAGGCAGTCAAGAAGAGTTAGGGCTGGCTAGTATGCCTTGCAGAACTGCTGTTGCAAAACCTGCCCTGGATTTGGAAAAGATAGGCAGGTGGTAATGCTTGGTGAAGGTGTGTACAGAACTGCAGCTAACAGCATCCAGGATATCCCTGGTAGGCACTCCCCTGAAAAATCCTGTAGAGGTAGATGTTGCCCTAGTGGAATGTGTTTTGACCCCCTGAGGTATTTGTTTCCCATGGTGCTTGTAGCAGAAATGGATGCAGTGTGCTATCCATTTGGAAATGGTTTGTTTTGAAATGGCCTTGCCCTCTGCCCCTGTTGCAAAGCTGACTAATAACTGGTCAGATTTTCTGATGGGCTTAATCCTATCAAGGTAGAATCTGAGCTGTCTGTGCATGTCCAAGGAGTGCAGGATCATTTCCCCTTTATTTTGAGGATTAGGGAAGAAGGTTGGCAAATGGACAGATTGATTGAGAGCCACACTGGACACCACTTTGGGCATAAAGGAAGGATTAGTCCTGAGGGAAACCCTGTCAGCATGGAAAATAATGAAGGGTTCCACAGCCATGAGTGCTTGTAGCTCAGACACTCTTCTAGCTGAAGTGCTGGCTAGAAGCAAGGCTGTTTTCCAAGAGAGGAATTTTAACTCTGCTGATGCAGCATGTTCAAAGGGAGGAAGCGTGAGCTTTTCCAGTACAAAGTTAAGGTCCCAAGCAGGGGTGGACGCTCTCCTTGGTGGCCTTAAGTTGTTTGCCCCTCTCAGGAACTGTTTGATAAGTGGGTGAGAGAAGATAGGTGGCTCAGTGTTATAATGAGCAGAAATGGCTGAGGCATGTATCTTAATGGAGGGGAAGGACAGGCCTTTGTGGAGTAGATCTGCTAGGTAATCCAGGATAAGAGGCAGAGAGGGCAGTGTTGTGTCATCTCCCTTAGATTGAATCCATGAGCAGAACCTTTTCCACTTATCAGCATAGCATTTTCTTGTACTGGGTTTTCTGGCTTCAAGAATGACATCCAGCCCCTGTTTTCTTAAGGTTTCTGGAGGAGAATTCAAGGAATAAGCCAGGCTGCAAGATTTAGGGTTTGCAGTTGTGGATGTAGAATCTGTCCCTCCTGCTGAGAGAGGAGGGTTGGATTCTGGTGTAGGTGCCAGGGTGGCACCGACGTCAGGCTGCGCAAGAGTGGGTACCATTGTGGGCATGGCCAATCTGGGGCAATCAGAATTGTCCTTGGTCTGTCCTGCTTTATCTTTAGTAATACTCTTGAAAGGAGGGGCAGAGGGGGAAAGGCATAGATTGAGAGATTTACCCACTGAAAAGATAGGACATCCACTTTCCAGGCCCTGCTGTGAGGATTCCTGGTGCAGAATTGGCTGAGCTGGTGGTTGTAGGTGGAGGCAAAGAGGTCCACCTCTGGGGTCCCCCATTTCTGAATCAGAAGGTTGAAGGTGCTGTGCTCCAATTGCCACTCATGTGGGTCTAGGAGATTACTGCTTAAGGCGTCTGCCAGTAAGTTTTGTTTGCCTGGCAGGAATTGATCTTGCAGATGATTGTACAAGGCCGTGTTCCACAGGACCATGGCTAGCCTGCAGAGTGGGTAGGAATGGGTTTCCCCCTGCTTGTTGATGTACCACATAAGTGTGGTGTTGTCTGTTTTTACTAGCAGTTGTCCTGGAAAGATTAGGGATCTGAAAGCTGTCAGGGCATTCTGTACAGCTAGTATCTCTTTCTGGTTGATGTGCAGATGAATTTGACTTGGGCTCCAGTGGCCTCTGAATACATTTTCCGTCCATGTGTGCCACCCAGGCATAGTCTGATGCATCTGTGGTTAGGGTCTTGGTGGCTTGGGGTTGAGTAAATGTCAGTCCCTTGTTGTGGTTGCATGCTTCTACCCACCAGAGGAACTCTGTCCTTTGACAGGATATGATAGGAATGACTGCTTCTAGGTCCTGAGAATGTTGACACCAAAGACGTTTTAAGTACCATTGGAGTTTCCTCATATGCAGCCTTGCATATGGAATCGGCAGTATACATGAGGCCATGAAGCCTAGGGCTTGCATTATTTTTCTTGCAGATAGCTGGGTTCTGGTGGCCATTTGTTTGAAGTAGTCTGTCAGACAGACTTGTTTTTCTGAGGTGAGGAATGCCAGCTGGGAAACTGTGTCCAAGCTTGCTCCCAGGAATACAATCTTTTGACTGGGTACCAGTTTTGATTTCTTTTCATTGATGGTGTATCCCAAGGAATTGAGAAGGTTTTTCATAAATGTCAGGTGCTGCAGCAGCAATTCCCGACAGTCCGTCTGAATTAGGCAGTCATCCAAGTACGGGTAAATTTGGATATTTATCTGCCTGCAGTATGCAATGGCTGGAGCCAGGCATTTTGTGAATACTCTGGGTGCAGTAGATAAGCCAAAGGGAAGTGCAGAGAACTGATAATGCATTGACCCTGCCCTGAAACATAGATATTTCCTGAATGATTTTCTTATGGGGATATGCAGATAGGCTTCTTTTAAGTCTAGAGTGACTAACCAGGCATTCTTGGCTAGCATAGGAAGAAGCTGTTGCAGGGTAAGCATTTTGAATTTTGGTACCACCAGGAAGGTGATCAGAATGTAAAGACCCAGGATTGGGTACGAAGAGCCCTCTTTCCTGGGTACCAGGAAGAGTCTGGAGTAGAATCCTTGACCCCTCTGTTCTACTGGAACCCGCTGAATAGCTCTGATATTGAGTAGGGAAATTACTTGGTTTTGAGCCTCTGCTCACTGGTTTGGGGGAAGGTCTGGAGACCCGCTTGGGGTTGGCAGTGAATGTAAATAAAATTTGTATCCCTGGGATACAATGCTGAGGACCCACCAGTCTTGAGTGATGGACATCCAGTTTTTTGCATCAAGTTTTCCTCCTAAGGGCACAGGCAATTGGGCAGGGCTGTGGAGTGGAGTAAAGAAATCATTGTGAGCTTTTTCCATAAGGAAGTGGCTTACCACTCCCTGCTTTAAGGGTGGGGACACTCCATTGCTTAGATCTCTGCAAATCCTGAGACTGTCGTCTGGGTGGTCTGTTTCCCCTGGATATGGTTTGAGAAGGCCTGGAGGGGGCTGGAAAGGACCAGTGTTTGGAAGGGCAATGCCTACTGAATCTAGGGGGCTGCACTTGTAAGAATTCTTTAACAGTCTGCATAGACTTAGCTTTTTCTTCCATCTTTTTAAGAACCTCTTCTGCTTTAGTGCCAAACAAACAGTCCTTATTCAAAGGAGCACCTAGTAACTTTGATTTGACATGGACTGGCAAGGTCTGCTCCTTCAGCTAAGCATGTCTTCTCAGTACAGAGCCAGTGACAGCTGCCTGGCAAGATGCTTCTAGGGCATCAAAGCCACACTGCAAAGTAAGCTTGCTGACTTGGCTTGCAGAGTGCATAAGCTCCTGCAATTCTTTATTTTCTGCACAATCTGAAAATGTAGCCACTTTTTGTTTAATAAGTTCCATAATGTGCTGCTGGTACTTCAGCATGTGAAACTGACAATTCAATGCCCTAATAGCAAGAGTTGCAGAGGTATATACCTTCTTACACCTTCTGTCCAAAGCTCTGGAATCCCTGTCCGAAGGGGTGGGGTTCTTGGCTATAGTAGCCTTGATACCTTTAGGCCCCTTGGAAATGATCTCTGGGTCAGCAATAGGATTCTTGAAAATAAATTTGTGAGTGTCAGATACTCTGTGTACTTGTCTGGTTTCCTTGGAGCAGGAGGTAAAGTGTCAGGAATAAGACTGGATTCCATAAAAACATCATCCACAACATCCAGGACAGGGGGTATTGTTAAGGGCCTGTGCTGAGGCAACTCTAGAAATTCTCTGAGTCTCTTTTTGGACTGAGGATGGTCTTGGCATTCCCAGTGGAAATGCTCTCGTAAGGTATGCAAGATTTCACCAAAAGAAAAATCCTCTGGAGGGGAGGCAGAGAGAATGGATTCCTCTGCATCTGAATCCTCATAAGCAGATAAGGGCATGTCTTCATAATCAGAAATTTCAGAGTCATCGGACTACTGGTCTGTAGAGGCTGAAGGGGACTGGACACTTTGTCTCTTAGCAGGGGAAGGCTGACCCCCTAATCAGCGTAATAAGGTCTTCAGCCATTCTAAGCATTTGTTTTTGTGGCATGGGAGCAGGTGCATACACTTTGGTCATCGATTTTCTAGGTGTATTGCATACTCTGGGCCTAAGAAACTCGGTAGTTTTGGTTAAAAAAGAAGTTGTCGGTTTGAGTCGAACATCAGTTGAGCGAATAACTGCCTCAGAAGCCGGTGCCTGCTCAGCGGCTCCAGATCCATCTAAGGTAGAGACATCTATAGGTTCCATAGTTGAATAAGAATCTCATGGCAAACCGGACTCTGAACGGGTCTCAGTAGAGGCTTGCAAAACCACTGAAGCGGGCATCAGGGGCTGCAAAAGTGCCTCATTGAGTACCTGCGGACTGGCGACTTGCTTAACGGAAGTGTTGTTGGCAGTTTTGGACCTATGTGGTCTGTCTCTGTCTTTATCTTTACATTTTTTTGGGATATCCGTTGTCGTATGGCTTACCAAAGCCATTTCAGAATATGGAGAACGAGAGTGAAAGAATTTAGTGACAAAGAGAGCCCGATGACGAATGGTTCAGGCATTAAATAAGGCACAAAACCGACAGTGAGGGATGTCATGGTCTGGACCTAAACAGGTGACACAGTAAGAATGAAAATCTCTGTGAGGTATTTGCTTTCCGCAGGCAAGACAATTGTTAACTTTTTCTGACATTGGTTAGAGCAAGAAAAAAGGATCTCCAACTGGGTACTTAGCTTTAGAAGACTTCAGGATTATTAAATTCGTAAATAAAAATTGAGGTAGCAGCCGACCGGCACTTGTAGTCTGCTTCTGCTTCAGGCTTCTCAGCAAGAAAGACTAATGTAATGGCGTCGGTTGCCTGTTTTAATACTCTTGACGACCTAATGTCAGTCCTGGAGAGACAGTATCTGACGCAGAAATACTAAGTCTCTGGTATTCGGGCCGACTGAGGGCTACCTGCAGGCAGATAAACCCAAGTGTGATGACTGCAACAGTTATAGATGAAGAACATCATCACAGATCTTCTTTTCAGGATACCTGACATAGCTGCAGGTTTGAAAGGGCACTCTAATAATCTGCTCCTTTGAATAAAGTCAATCAGATAACTATTGTCAGAGCCTGTGGTTGTAGGCACCAGCATACCGCTACACAACTATACTAGGTAATGAATGATTAAAAGACAGAAATTAGTCTCTGTAGTCTTACTGATTTGTACTGGTCTCAACAGGGGATGTTATCCAAAGAAACCACTCTTGTCTGAAAGGGCACTTCTTGTTTTTGCCTTATTTTGGTGAGAACTCTATCCTTTATCTGTAGTAATATAATACTGCTGAACATTCATATTGTGAATGTCAAATCAAATATCCGACGGTATGATGTTATTCTAATGAGGAGCAATATGGATTTTTAACAACCCCCCCAACAAGAATAAAACAAACTGTTGAATGTTTCTTTACATAGTTTAAAGTCTTTGAGAAACAAAACTTTATGCAGCTGCAACTGTTTCCAAGAATGTCTTAGGCGTTAACATATGCAGCAGTCATAGCAGAGACTAGCCAATGTTCTGTGGTGCTAATTATTAAAAGAATGTTGATAGGAAATATTATTTATTTTGCTACTGTACACTCTGAAATATATATGGCCATATTACTAAAGTATCTGTAGTCCTTTAAGATTTATCTCACACCATGTAGAAAACAAGAAAATACAATCAAAACACTTTGCTATCATTTGTAAAGCACTGTGTCATATAGTACAGCACTTTACTTCATCAACAGCAATGTTAAATAAATTTGTGGTGACTAACCACCCAGCTCATGTCTGCTAGCAAGGAAGTACTCCCTTTCTACATTAAGTTAACTGAGTAGTGTTTTACTGAACCCAGTACTGTGCCTGGCTATTAAGCACATTTAAGTTTTATTTGTATTTTTATTTAAGTCTGGCTTTATTTTGATTATTCCACTTTGGGAACATTAAGAACCTATTGTAGACTGTTTTAGCTGCTACCCTCAATGTGGCTGTCACTGTTAACACTATCTTAACAATATCTGTTGATCGAATTTGTGCAGCTAGTGCTTTGTTTGCTATCTTCACTATACTTTCTCTTCTCTGAGATGATTAACTTATAAAATGAATCATCCCTGCCCCAAAAATGCAATATTGCTTTTTAAATATTACGAAAGATGTGAAAGGTAGTATGTTCTCAATGTTTTAGCAATGGCAGTTTCAAGAAGCAAGACATTTCTTTGCATGAGATATGTTCTGGCAGACTCCAACAGTTTCTGGTATGGGTGAAAGGGTTAAGGCTGTTAGTTAACAGCAGATTCAAAGTTTCAGTCTTAGGTTTGATATTCCTGGCCTCCATGTACATGCTATGTCATCCTGAATTGAGAACTCAATTAAATGAATATGTGTTTCCTTATATCCCATGAAAATAGCCACCTATACTTAGTAAGCTTATCTGGTTATCACTTGAATAAAATAAGCCATAACGTCTAATCATATCTAATATATCCCAAAAGAAAAAAATACATAAACAATCAAAGAAATATACGCATACATAACCAACTGTATAAAATGATGCCTGCATCTAAGGAAAACCTATTTAATATAACCAAAAGCTTATATAGCACAAGTTAATCTGTGAGAACCATGTGACATGCAACAAAAGCCTAATATAGGAATTCAAGACTCCTATATTAAAATTTTTATACTGTCATGTTCCCTTCTCTTTGGTTAGATCATGACCGTGCCTAAGTTACTTGTCGGTCATAACACTATATTCTGAAGTGTCTGTAGAGACAGCTCCCTTTCATTTTGCCCAGAGTGACAAGCCTGTGCTGTAGTAGGTTTGCTATAGCCCAGCATCTTTTTACTTAAAATCATACCTCTCATCTTCTTAGCGCAAGAAATCTTGACAAAGTCTCACAAAATGGAGGGGGGGACAAAGACCCAAAAATAGGGACAGATTTTAAATACTACTCTTATAAACTTAGAAAGTTGCTAGAGTAACGGTTTGTGTTAACATACATTTTCTGAATGATTAGAAGTATGAAACTCAAATGTATACCATTATTTAATGACGTCAGTCTTCAGAAAATCCCAGTGATTTACCAGAAATCGTCCTATTTTATGAGGAATACACCAAAAATATGGGGCCAAAATCTGGAGATTTTGCAAAAATCTGGACAGTTGAGAGGTATGCTTGAGATTTTATTCAAACTGTCAGCATACCATAGTGTGACAACTCAAACTATTTTGCTGGCAGAGAAGTAGTCCTGCAGATAGGCTGGGCAGGACAATAGAATGGCAAGCAGAGTTTCTGTACGTATGACTCAAGTGACTGACAGTTGTTATGACTTAGGCAGTGGTCATGCAGTAAAAGCCTTCATAGCTCAGGTGTATGCACATGCTTAGAACCTTCAAGTGTTTTTCTGTGGCCATGAAGCCCTTGAGCTTCAGTTTTTTTGGGCAAAGTTCCCCCAAGCAAAGCCATCAAGGCTTACACTGACTATATACTGGCACACCCATCCTAGAGTGTACACAGAGTACTTGGTTATAATAATGATTAATGATGTAAGTGTTATGTAGGCATAAGCATGGTGACTCCATTAATGAGGCTGGAGCAAGAGTTGTGATGTGTGAAGCTGAAGTCATTGTGACATGATAAGGTGTCTCACTCAACAGTCTCAGGTGCACTGTTTTCATGTTCAGGCATAGGAAGTGCAGGCCAGTCACATCAGAGGAGTCTACAAAATTAAGATTAAGATGGGTGACACAGCAGTAGTCACATCTTAAGCAAAGATTATCTAGCTACAGTCTTCATGAGGCATACAAACATCTTGCAGCCACAACTTCCTCAGGTTGCACACAAGTCCTGTAGTGATAACCTTTATGTGTTAGACAGAGGTTGTTATGCAATAGCTGTTGTAGATCAGGCAATCATCTTGCAGTCAGAGTGCTGACAAAGACAAAGTCATTAAATTCCAGTTTTTATGGCTCTAGTAGATGACAAATAGCCACGGTCTTCATATTGCAGGTAGATCATGATGTCACATCCCTGTCTCTTGCAAAGACTGTGTCACTGCAGCCTTCACATCTCAGAAAGAACTTGTGTATCCATAGCCTTCTTGTGTCACTGGCAGAGTTCATGTGGCCATGGCTTTTTGGGTCTCACATGGGGTCCTACAGTCATGGTCTTCATTATCAAAAACATAACTCTTATATCCATGGATTTCATAACCGAGGCACTGGGCAAGAAGTGAGAGTCTTAACATGTAATTATGCACTTTTTTATTCCACTCACAGTTACTGTCATATATCTTTTTATACTATCAGGCTTGTCATAGTACTGTTACATTCAACATTTGCAATATGGCAAGATGAAGTGTCCGTCTACTTTAAGGCTGTCAGTAATTTTCTTGCATTTGGGCTCCAGTGACAGCTTTCCATGACTACATTTATTAGTTCAGCTATCATGCAGGGCTCTGAAATGACCTGCACTGAGTCACTGGTTAGCGTTTGTGCTAGTAGCATTTGTTTTATTATTAATGAATACTTCTGTGAGCATATAAGAACTATACTGTATTACTAATACAATGGGGTTATGCATGTACAATGGGATAATATAGGTCTAAGAAACTAATAGGGAAGGGTTACTTCTGTATAATGTATACCTAAGATCTGAGAACTGAATCCTATTGAATTGTAAGCACTGACAGTAACTCAGCAACAAGCGTTTGTGGCTCACTGTATAGATGGTTTATATCTGGTCTGCATCTGGAACAGAGAGGTCTCGGGGGGGGGGGGGTAGTGGAAAAAGCATTTGGTAGCTGAAGGAATGAAACTATCATCCTATTTTGTTTAAACTTTGTATTTATTTATTTTTTTACAGAGGTCTATGAATGTGATATTCCATTCCAAACATTTACTGTATAGATAAAAATTACATCATCAGCTGCTCAATGTTGTGAAGGGATAACAATCAACCATATTTGTCTTAGGTCATGGAGATAGATAGCTCAGAAAAAAAATTATATCAGGGTTAGATCCAAAGTATTGGTACTGGTCAGGCAGGAAGCGGAAAGTTAAAAGTTAGGGCTTCTGATGCAGTTTGTGAAGAATGGTGAATAAATAACAATGATCATAGTTGTTATTTTCCGTTTGCATTCAAAAATGTTCATTTATAAAGTTGTGTCTAAAAGGGATAGGAAAAATACATGAGTAAATCTGAAACATCAGTGGAATTAGTCAAAGCTGATGGTGTGCTTAGAAACATAAGCAGGCAGCATGTCACAGGCATGATTGTAACAGCTTAGCTTAGAAACGTATGTGTCATTTGCTGACTGCTTATGAGGATGACCAATCAACAGAACAGCATAACTAAATTATGTAGGACAGGTGTCTTTCCGGTGGGGCAGTGGGTGGTGTACTGCAGACGATCTCCTGCAATTTACCTGGTAATAGTATGCACTTAAGCACATACTATTACTAGACAAATACAGACTCTACTTTGTGATTCTGTAGTGATGTAAAACTCCTGTTAGTGTCTCTACAAAGACACATGTACTAGAACTTGAGCAGATTGTTTTTATTTGTGACATTTATTAATGTAAAAATAAAAATAAAAATTATTGAAAAAAAAAAAAAGAACTTGAGCAGATTGCAATTATCCACTGGCACCAAGTAAGTGCACTGGTCAGAACAATTTTCAGCCAGCCCTGGGCCACAAGGACTAGAGTATGTGCAGGAAAATGTGTGTGTATTTATTGTTCTTAAGGATGTTCTCTGTTTTGCCAACATGATTGACAGATGGTCAACGGGTGTTTGAAAATGACAGTCCCCTGAGTTGCAATACGTAATTAGCAGGGGGTGTGGCGTGAATGGCAGCTCGCCCCACTGCAAAAAAAAAAAAGTGACTTTACTTTGCTAGCACTGAGGGTAATCTTTGGAGCATGCTTATAAGTGTGTGGATGTTAACATACAGATAGATCACAAAAGCCACCTTTTTTAAGTTTAAGTGATGACTTATTAAAGGATACATAAAGAGTATTCCCTTGCTTTCAGCATGCTGAAATCATTACAAACAGAAAGTAATGTTATGGCAGGTTTCTTTATAAACTCAATAAAAAGAATACAAAGCATGGCTTTCAGAAATGATGGTAAAGGAGCCACAAACAGAAAAGTAAGACACGAGACATTCCCCACTATTGTATACAGTACTCATACTTTAAACATAGCTCCCTTTGCAGTAAGAAAACAGAACATCCCTCTTCTGGATTGCAGCTCCACATACATACAGTTAGGTAGCTTCTCTTAACAGCTTCCAAACAACCTGGCTTTCCTTTCACCTTCCATATTTGGCAAACAAATATAACCTGAGAGTAGTCCTCCAAATTGCCTTTCTCCGAACATTCAGTATGAAG
Source organism: Protopterus annectens (assembly GCF_019279795.1). NCBI lineage: Eukaryota > Metazoa > Chordata > Ceratodontiformes > Protopteridae > Protopterus > Protopterus annectens. Next base: position 6,557,675 of record NC_056742.1, read on the forward strand.
TCAGGCCTCTCCCACAGACCCCCCCTAACACTTTCTAAGTCACAAATCTGCCTCCTTCTAGTGATTCTGAGTCTCATACATTGCCTGGAGCATGCCTTCAATAACGTGCCCACTCGGAAATGTACTTTGGTATATGCTACTGCTGCTAGAATGCCAGCTTCCTGTCTGAGCTTAGCCACCATACTACAATATTTATCTATCTTTCTATCTATCTATCTATCTATCTATCTATCTATCTATCTATCTATCTATCTATCATCTATATATCAGAACATAATTAAAAAACATATACACACACTCTGCCAAAAATGCACTGTTGAAAGAAAAATGGAATGCACACACTATCACTCACCTCCCCAAATCAATCAGTCCACTGCCCACATGCAAATCATTCAACACCTAAAATTATCTAGCTACAATCACACAATAAAAACACTGAAACTCTCACATTCAAAACGAACATACATCTATTACTTCACATTTAAGCAGCCAGTAATATACAATATAATGCTCAACAACACACACACACACACACACACACACACACACACACACACACACACACACACACACACACACACACACACACACTAAAGCATATTTTACTTGCAGGTTTTGTCCCCCACATGCACCATTGTGGCAGCTTCACCCCGACTACTAAATAATATTCCATCTCCCCAGACACATAACCACAAGCACAGTGAATAATCCACTAAGCTGGTATAACTAAGATAAACCAACGTGACTACAGCAATAACTGACTAACTCTTCAGTCAGTAAAAAAACAAAACCATGATGCACCTGCATGCAGACGTAGTTCAAGAACTGCATAACAACTATTTATATATAGGCATGAAAAATGGAATACCTGGAGAACAGCCCGCAAAGATATGTAAAGAACATACAAACTGCTAGACATTGACCAGAAATCAGGACTAAACCATGCACTACTTAAAAAGAGAGCTCAACAGAGCAACCACACTACCTTGACCACTGCAGTTTGTATACAGGTAGCAAGGGTACTGCCATAGACCTTTCAACAGGGTGTTTCTTTATAAGTGACTGAAAATAGTAGTGATGGGTAAAATGACAAAAAAGAGAGGTTTCCCAGGTACTAGCAGAGCACACATGCTAGCAAATAAATAAATCAAATAAAATAAATAAACTATATCAAAAGGTGTTGTTTGCACCAGTTTTGCAATAACTAAAGAACAAAGACTTTTTGTTTGGGTATCTGACAATTACTTTTCCACTTTTCACATTGCAGAAATTATATTATCCTAGCTGGACAAAATAGAAGTTAATGGACAGATAGGAAGATAAAATGCTGAAAATATAAAGTGCTAACCCTCTGACATGGTATACTCAGGTAAACAAGTCAAATAATGTCCAGAGTAGAAAGGCAAGATGACAGGAGCCTCCACTTCCCATGGATCTCCTCTGTGGTAGAGCAGCTGTAACTGACCTCTGAATACTTTGTGCCACCCCCTCCACCCACTTCCAGTATTTATCATTCACAACTGGAATACAGACATCAAATACCAAACCTTGTGTAAATGGCATTATGTTTCTTTCATTCAGCAGACTGGATAGTTTACTCTCTGCTAAAAGGCTTCAAAACAAGCTTAACAGCTGAGATCAACTTTAAAAAAAAGATGGGATGTTCTTAAAAGGCAAAACTGCTTAACACTTCCTTCCACACGTGCAACATTAAGAGACTACCATGCACCCCTGGGTAATTCTTTATGGTGTTATTTTTCTCTCTGCTTATCCCACTTGTTTGTAAGGCAGGATATTAGAACTCAGGGAGCCTCAGATGCCAGGGGTGAGAGTGGGTGGATTGATATAGTTCTTGCAGTTTGATGTTTTGTTAATATAGTACAGCTATTGTTTTCATCCCTTCAAGTGGTTTTCCTGGATATGAAGTCCATAAGGGTGACATATGACATTTAGTTCATCTTAGACTACTTTAAAACCTGTGCTGTCTTAGGGCCCTGGCCATAACAGTATGTAGGCCATCAATGTTTTGATATTTTATATAAAAAATACTGCTTGGAAAATGTCTTACCCCTAATATTATGATTAGATAAATGTAAGTAAATGCACAGACTTTACGTATAAATAAGACATACTTGGTTTACTCGTTTTCCCTAAGAACTCAGTAAGCTACATATTTTAGTTACTAAGTAGTGTACTTCTTTCTGACTGCTGCTGAGATGTTCTCTTCTGTATGTTCTGAACATTTGTGAACATTACCAGTACATCAGTTTCCTGTGGGGAGAGACTGGCTCACATCTCTGCTTCTGAATTTCCTGCCCACTTATCTCATCCCATCAATAGCCCACCACCATTACATAAGGGCGTACACATACAACAGGTGCAACAACTAATTACTTTCCATCTCCAGTGACTGAGATGCTAACAGTTATACTGCTAATAGGTCAGGGATTATGAATCCCCACTTCCCACGCCATTTTATCTCATGTGCAGATTGGAATTATTGCTTTATCATGACCAATCAATAACTCCTCACCTAGACCTCAAGTTAGCCCCCCCCCCCCACACACACACACACACAAAAATGACGCAGCAACTCCTCTTATACAAGTCTGACATAACATTAGAATCTTTTTGGTCATTCCCATGCAGTTAACACCCCCCCCAAAAAAAAGTACCGTTGTTTCTTAACTTGTGATGCTCATAATGCAGTACTGAGTACTAACCTCTCTGTTCTACATTGTTAGCAACTCAAGAAATACTTGCAGCCAGTAGTTAATATGCTGTTCTATATAACCAAAGGATACAGGGTTTGATTCTTTCTACACTCGTTTTCCTATTATGTGACCCTGAATAAGTGACATAACCAGATAGTGCTTTCTGAGTCACTTGTTTGGAGTGGTTTATCCAGTAAATAAATGTAAAAAAGAAAAAAAGTACATGTTTTTGTTGAAGAAGCCCTCTGTGTTATTAGTTGAGAGAATTATAACATGTAGGATTTTATTTTATGCCATTGTTTCTTTGAGATCCCCATTGAATTCAGTTATACATTGACATGCATTTCACTATACTTTTTCACTTTCTCCATGGTTGTGCAACTGTAGGGATATTATTTTTAACTCCCTATGGAGTTGTTGTATTTAAGTTCTGTGGATATGAAGTGAAAGCTTTTCAACTTGGTGATATGAACGAGTATCCCCACATTTTTGGGCACAAGGAATGTGTGTGTTTTTTGTGGAGGATTGAGAAATAGCCTCATTTTTTGTATTCAGTGTGTATTATTTTTTATTTGATTTATGCATTTTGGTTTGCATAAATGAGGAAAAACTTAATTTTTGAGAAAGCGTTTTACAGATTTTATGGTTTATTTGAATTATAATCATACATGTATCAACAGTCTTCTATGAATCCTTTTTACACTCTCATTTATTAAGAAACCTTTTTCACAGGCCCTATAAATGTGACTGGTAACTGAAGTATTATGAGGTGTTGATTGCTGCATTTTCTATTAATTTCTCTTTATTTTTTAATCCCTTAGTCCAGCACAGAGATAAATGTTTATAGAAGGACAACATGTTGTGGAGTTTCTTGCATGTCACAATCGATTTATAATATTAAGTAGGATGATGTCTGCACACAGACGTTGTTCACAAAAATGTATGGTTCACTTTTACCATTTTTATGCAAATGGAAGTATAATACAGACCAAGGTTTGCCTTCTTGGAAGCAGCTGTGCAAAATGTTATTCATATTCAGCAAATTCAAAAAGCATTAAGGAAGTGAAACAGCACCTGTGCCAAAATGGCTCTGTTTTTCCTGTTCACCTACTCAGATTACTTTACTCAGATTACTTTTCTCTGACTTTTGCGGCCACTTTGCTTCCCAATCTTTTTGTACCTTATCCCTCCTCATGAGACTGCACTTATTTCCTAAAATCTTATCTTCCTCTTTCTCTCAAACCCCACCACTAACTACAATTCCTCCTCTGTCCATTAATCTTCCTGCTCATTTCCATAACTTTTCCTTTCTTATATCTCTAATTCAATTTTTAAGCTACATTCTACTTGTATGTAAATTATTATTGTTTGATCTTTCCCTGCAGACGTCGTGTATAAATACATTAACTATTATTGTATGTTATTTTCACATTCAGTAATGAGCCAATTTGTTAATTTCTTTCTTGTTTTTTGTTAAAATGATATGCTCGTGTAAGAAATATTAAAAAAAATTAAAAATCATGTAAATAGACTCATGTATAGACAATTATTAATGTGCATCATGTGTAACTTAGATGTGGTGCTTTTCTCCCTGGGCCTCCACTGAAAATGGATTTTATCTAGTCAGACTTTTCCAGGGCAACAAAGACAAATAAATAAATAAATAACAGTGACAGCACAGAATGATTCCTTGAATATGTGAAGTGAATTATGTCAGTCGCCAGCAACATTGCAGACTGCTGTCATGCAACACTTTTTCCATTCTGCCTTACCTAGCAATGTAATGGATACCAGATAGGGAAGTGAGCTTAATTTTTATTTTCTTTTTTTATGTATTAAAGTTATTATGTATCTAAAGGTAGGGTTTACTTTTTTTTTTTCCTTTGGACTTCTTGTTTTAAGGATTTTTATGCTGCCAGATGTACAATGGTCTAGGTTGTCAGCAGCTGTTTTATATGGAACTGTGTATAAATAACCTTAAAAACACCATAACCAGATGTGTTCTAACCCATACTGTCTTTGATTTGAAGTCTCTGGACTGTTTCACCAGCAACAAACCTGAAAATGATTACAGCCCTTCTATAAAGGGTTAAGATGTAAAGGCAGATCTTAATACAACTAGAAGATAGGAGGTTAATTTTAACACCTCAACTTGTGTAAAGTGTGACAGTAAAACAAGCCTCCTGACCTCCCTCTTTTTTTCAAGCAATTCCTATAGATGAAACATGCTTTGGTATTAAAAGAAATAAAAAGCTGTGTATAATGGACGAATGATTAGTAAGAAAATGATGCCTTTCATGGCTTTACTTATATAAAAGCTGATATACTGTCTTCATTTGGTACCTACACAATCAGATGGTACAATAAGCAGCTGTGAAGGACTGAATGCATTGTAAATTAATAGTAGGTAACATTGGTGCACAAAAAAATGTTTTTAGAGCCGTGTTCAGCACTGCAGACATTGTAATTATTGCAGCCTGACTGTCTATTGTGGAGGGGAGCAATAAACAGAGTTGGGGTGAATGATTAGTAGGGGCATTAGGAAGTATTATCTTGTGTTCTGGCAGGATAGCACAGAAAGCTAAGACAGGAAGTTCATTTGAGATGTAGCATACAGACATGGTTTTCAATGTCTTTATTGACCAGTGGCTTATTATGTGAGACTCTGCACGTTTCTTTAACCAGAGCAAAGCTCAAACATCTTGCATGAAAAGGCTTTGTGAATGCTGTGTTTCACCTGGTTAAGAGATAGACCTATCCTATCTGAAGAATGGTTGTTATCTGCCCGCTGGAGAAGTTTGTGAAGATGAACAAAACAGTACAGTGGGATGTGTAGCATATATAACAGGCCTTCTAGTGTTTGAGAGCCATTCATTGTGAACTGAATATATTTTGTTCACATCCCTGTTCTACCACTGATGTATTGTCAAGAGAACTGTCATACAGTTCTGTATTTGCTTTAATATTGCAACACACTCAAGTGTGCTAACTTGCACTGCATTTGAATTGTTTTACTGCTGTTTTAGCTGCTCTTCTGTGAAAAAAAAAAAACAAAAGTTCTAAGCTTGTTTCCCACCTTTCCTGTAACTAGTCTAGTCCAGATATAGCTTTGCTATATCCAGGACGGTTTGTAAGCTTCTGAGACCCCCCCAAGCCTTTCTGTGTTGGAGGGAAGCCTTCTAACTTATCAGTGGGAGTGGTAAGCACTAGGTAGCCTATCTACCACAAGAGGAGTGGTTTCTGGCCCGAAATTGTAGTTTATTGAACGTTTGGGCAGTTTTTCCATCCCTTTCAACTTTCTGGTTTGAAAGCCTACATTTGCATGGGTTTGCACTTGTTTAAGATCCACTCAGCGGTAAACTATTACTGGTGCCAGAAAATCTGCTCTTCAGTTTTTCCTTTAGATCTTGCTAGTTCTTTCTCTCTTGCACTTCAAATAGCCTAATCCCTTTGCACTTCAACAGGTTTTTGTAGCAATTATTATAGCACATCTAAGAGCCATCAGCACTAGTCATTCTTCATGGAAATAGCTCCAGTACTTAGTAGTTATGACCACCTCTCCTGGCATGATTAAAGGACAGTTCCCTGTGCTTTCTCCTATTAATCTGATGCACTTGAACATTCCAAGGAACTGTAGCAACTGGTTCATGTACACAGACAACCCTCTCCTCTTACCTACCAACACTCAGACTTGTGAGAGATGCACTTATATCACCAAATTGGAAGCTATGCACTCTCCAGCCAAGACCGGACTAGCTGGGCAAGAGGAGAAGGTCAACACCTGCACCACACCACATAGAACACATAGCCCTCCAGATCATTCACTATCACAGCTCTCACATAAAAACACAAACCACACACCCACCTTCATGGAGGCACTCAATAGAAATGGACTCAAACAGCAGAGACCTCCATGACAGAAATGCCCTTGACCACCACAATACAGCACAAACCACAAGAAACATAGCTCACCTCCACAGCGTGCCCCTCAACCTAAGCCCCTAAGGCTAAACACCTTGCCCAATACACTAATCATAGGTGACTTCAATAGTGAGGCACACATATGTCCCACTCACTAGGTTGAATAAGGAAAAGGTAATAGTCAGCTGTCTATCAGGTGCCATAATCCCACACATAACACACTCACTCAGGTCACTCCACAAGTATAAGTATGACTCTGTCATTGTCCATGAGGGTGTGAATGACCTGAGATGCACCTCCCTCCACTACATGAAATGAGACATGGTGGAGCTCTTGGGTTATGTGGCTCAGGCAGGTATGACACTAGCCCTGAGCAGTATCCTACTGTCACTCAGAATGATACTGCAGTACAAGCAAAAAATGATTAACTTCAACAATTGACTAAGTTTCTGGTGTCATTCTAAGGGGATCTAGTATCTGTCTGCTTGGGATAACATGATTGACAGACCTCGATGCTTTGCCAGAGATGGCCTGCATCTGTCATCCCTGGATTTCCGTGTACTGGCTAAGGCTTGTACCACCCCTTAGTCCCTTTTTTAGGTGGTGTGCCAAAGACCAAATTACCACTGTAACAGCTATACTTAAATGCAATCTGAGGGTCATGCTGCTCAATGCTAAAAGTCTAAATCTCAAGATGCACTTGCTCGAAGCACACCTCAAAATGGAGAACATTGACATTTGTGCTGTAATGGAGACCTGGTTTAAAGCAGTAGAAAGCACCCCTGCGCTACTACTCTATAACTCATTCCACGCCTTTTGGGCCTAAAACATGGACCGAAGCTCCAAAGGTGGTGGTGTCTCCATATTCATAAAGGATATGCACATCTCTAGACTAGTAGCCCAGCATAATGCATCTGAGATACTTCACATACAACTAACATTGGGTAAGACTGCAATCCAGATCATAGCCTGCTATAGGTCCCCGATCATGTCCCTAGACTCTCAGTCCACATTCCAAAGCACCCTGGAATCTATCAAGGTCCAACCCAACACTCTCATACTAGGAGACTTCAACTACCCCTCCATCATCTGGGAAAACTACTCAAGCACCAATGCACTGGCCCAACGCTTCCTGGAATTCATCAATTCCAATGCCCTGGACCAGCTCATTCTTACCCCCACTAGAGGAAGCAACATCCTTAACCTGGTTATTACTAACATGGGCAACCATTGCTCTATGCCAATAGTCAATTCCTCCCTTGTTGGGTCCGACCACAAACTAATCACCATGGAAATCTACATCTCATCCACACCCCCCACAAAGGTATCCACCATGAAAAATGTCTCCAAAGCTAACTTTGGACTCCTAAAAACAGAGGTGGCTAACTTCACGGCACCCATGCCAATGGAAAATAGATGCATGACTGCCAAATCATGCACCAATGCACTGTACGAACACATACATAAATGCATGGAACTAGCCATACCCAACAGAACCAAGACGCTCTCCTCCAAAAAAAGGAAGCCAGTCTGGTGGTCCCCTGCCATTAATAAGTTCTACAACAGAAGGAAGACACTGTTGCAGAAAAAGGTGAAGTCCCAAGACTGGAAAAATGTCTTTATTAGCCTCAACAAAAAGTTGATATCCTTCATCAAAACCTCCAAAGTCAGCTATGAAGTCAGAATTGTGGCAGACACTAAAACCAGCCACAAAGCCTTCTTTAGTTATATCAAGAATCTCCATGGCAATACCCAGATTTGCTCTGAGTTACTGCACAATGGTGCCTCCTAGACAGAGCCAACAGATACTGCCAACATACTGGCTGACAGATTCAGTGCCAACTTTACCCCGCCAAAGAACCAATCTCAATACCGGAAGAATGCCAGGCACCATGCACTACTGCAGCACAGGTTAAAGCTGCATTGTCTAAGGCCAAGAATACAGCTTCCATGGGACCTGACAATATCCCTGGCTGTGTTCTACATGAATTACAAAGTGAACTGGCACCACATCTGTGTGCTCTGTTCACTCACAGCCTCACCTCAGCCTTTGTCCCTACTGAATGGTGCACTGCTACAGTCATCCCTCTTCATAAAGGAGGAGCGACTACAGACCCTGGAAATTATCACCCCATTAGCATGATGAGTCTGATATGTAAGGCTATGGAACGCATCATCATGGATCTAATTAACAAGGATATAAGAAATCTCCAAACTCTAGATCCCACGCAATTTGGTTTTGTGAAAGGTAGATCATGGCTGCTCAACCTGTTTGACTTCTTTGAGTCAGTCACCAGAGTGGTGTATGAAGGTAAGGCAGTTCATACAGCCTACCCCGATCTGGCCAAGGCCTTTGATACCATTCCTCACTCAGGAATTATTATTATTATAAACTCTCCAAACTAGACATGAATCCCTATATCATTAGGTGGGTTGCAAACTGGCTCACAGATAGAACACACAGTGTGAAAGTAGTGGACTCCAAGTCAAACTGCCGACCAGTCACAAGTGGAGTCCTACAGGGGATAGGTCCTGGTTCCTTTCCTGTTTGGCATCTACTTCTAAGAAGTCTAGGCCAACATGGAGGGACTCTGGCTGACAAAATTCTCAGGCGACTGCAAGCTGGTAGCCATTATTAACTTCCCAAATGATGCAGACATCCTACAGAAAGGCCTAACTGAGAGCAATGACTGGTGTTGAAACCATGTCCTTAAGCTTAATGCCAAAAAAATTCGTCATCATCCCCTTTGGAAAAAACTCAGTTCCCTCTAATTACCACATCGATGGGAGCCCACTGAACACTGAAGGTGTTGTAAGAGATATGGGGACTCAGGCTGACGGCAACCTCTGCTTCAACCACCACATTGTCACTGTGGTCAGAAAGTCCTTCTATGTGGCACATCTCATTACCAAGGGTTTTGCATCCAGAAAGAAAGAGGTCATCATTTCTCTCTATTCTTCCCTCATTAGACCAATCATAGAGTATTTTGCCCCATTTGGCATGTACCTCACTAGACATCTGCAACAACTGGAGTTGCCAAAAAAGTACCTCACAAAGAGGTTCCTAGGCCTTAAACACATGCCCTACATGGACAGACTCAAAAAACTCTAGCTATTCTCTGTCTGATATCGTCTACTAAGAGGCGATCTCTGCTTGACTTACAAAGCCATGTCTGACCCAGCTGTATTAGAAATGCTACATCTAAAGGAATCCTAATCCCTCCACGCCATACGCTCCAGAGACCTCAACCTCATTACCACAATCAACAGAACATGCTGGAGGGACAGGTTCACAACCTAGAGACCACCCATGCTCTGGAATAGACTTCCCATACATGTCAAGCAGAGCACCTCATTAGATATCTTCAAGTGAAATCTTGATGACTGGATGGGAAATAGAAAGTTCACCTCGGGGATCACTCCAGTGGGTCTACTTGATAGAGGCACTGGGAACTAACGACGGGCAGCACAATGCCAGGGAACTTCTATGGGCTAGGCTTGTAAAGGCCCCAGGGCCATTAGCCTAGTACACACCTATGAATCTATGAACCTACAAACATCAATAGCATAACAACAAAGTGTAAGTTTGTTTTCATATACCTATCTATTTATATTTAACTATATAACTCACCCTTTCTCTCTCTCTCTCTTTCTCTCTCTATATATATATATATATATATATATATATTTATAAAAACAATATCTATATATATATATATATATATATATACTTTACACACTCAAAAGTCAAATACTATAACAAAAACTAAAATACCGAACCACACAATTTTCCCCCGGCAAGTAAACACTTGCCCATAACTTCACAAAAACACACCGTAGTATCTGAAACCCACCTAGGTGGGGAAGTTATGCCCCCCCACCCCCAACTATATATACCAACTCCGGGATTGCACTACACTGGGAAAAAGGGCATATTTCCCCATGTTGGAAAACAAAGTTCGAGTATATAGGCTTTTGAACAAGCAAAGTAGACTCATACATATATATATATATACCCTTAGCTTTCTCAATATTTTATTGGTTTTATTTGGTTTAGTTGTGGGTTATCACATGACTTTTACACGTTATATACGCTGGTCATGTATTTCAGTAATCTGTAATCTAAAACATTGAAAAAGCCAGGTGGTGAAACTTGGGTCTGTTGTGGATGCTGGTTGCCATATATTAATAAATACTGTTCTAGAGTATTTATCCCTTGTTTGGTGCAAGAGATGGCTTCAATGTTTCTCTGTCTATCTATCTATCTATCTATCTATCTATCTATCTATCTATCTATATATCTATATATCTAATGTATCTGTAATCATTGGCTAACAACACAAATGGGAGACCAAAACTGAGTGATAACAGGTATGTGTGGCATACAAACTGAATCAAAAAACGTTGAAAATTTCTCCCCCACTATCACCAAAGCTAGCTACAAAACCAAGAACAAGCATTGTCTGAATAGTGATACTGTTAGGGAAAGGATTTTTATAATGTAGCGTGTAGAGTTAGGCTAAGATGCAGGGTAAGACTTAGGTTAGCACACATGAGTAAGAGTCGGCAGGGGGCTCTCTAATTTATGTGTGGTTTTCCCTAATGCGGTCCATAACCCTACCCATTACATTACTGAAAACCCTTTCCCTAACAGTACCACTATACAAGACAAAAGGACAAGGAACACACTCAGCAACAAACAGGCACAGCACAAACTCTACCCCTTTACCAAACCCTAACTCCAACCCTAACTTGCAAATATATGCACACTACCTAATGAGATTTTGCACATTTCCATAATCACTACATTTTCAGTGAAACATTAATTTCCATGCGCAGTCTTGCATACCTAAACTATATAAAACTTGAATTCAACCAAATGTGATTCTCAAAAATCAGCAGTCACATTTGTGCTGTTGCTCATTTTTACACCCTCACAAACTTTTCTAGCAAATGAGCTGTCAGTCTTTCACTGATAACCTTATGTATATGGGTTCCATTGATATGGTTGTCAGGGAGTTTGGTTGACATCTCTTTAACTGACTGCATTTGGTTGTCTACACAGATAGTCAGCAAGTATGCAAGATCGACAATCTTTGGATAGAGCAATATTTCCTTTCCCCTGGGATTGTGCAATCTTGGAATTAGTATATACAATTAGCAGGGAGTGTGGGGGATGTTGTTTATGTGTTCATAGGATCATAGAATCATAAGTGGTTAATAGGCTAATGGCCCTGAGGCCCTTACAAGCATAGCCAAGAGTTTATCCCCAAGAAAGAAACCTCAGTCAGCACCTGTCATCCCTGTCAATGAGGGAACAAGGCGGAACCCCTGGGACAAATGAGTTGTTTCCCATCCACTCATCAAGGTTGAGCTTGAAGAGTGCCAGTGAGGTACTCTGTTATAGGATCATTTTTTTTTTCCTTTTTGAAGTAATATTCACATGCACCAGTAAGAAACCTCAGCGTATGTATACTAGGAAGTTGACGTTTCTGCTTTCAGCATAGAGTGGTTTACCTTCAGGATGTCAACATTTGTGTTAGTCGATCAACTGAAAGTAAATCATATATATATATATATATATATATGTATATATATATATATATATACATATATATATATATATATATATGTGTGTGTGTGTGTGTATGTGTGTATGTGTGTGTGTGTGTGTGTGTGTGTGTGTGTGTGTGTGTGTGTGTGTGTGTGTGTATATATATATATATATATATATATATATATATTTATAGTTTACATGTAGAGTCAGACAGAGCTAGATAGAAATAGATACAAACACACACACACACACACACACACACACATACAGTCTTGACTACCATGTAAATGTTTTTTTTAACTTAGAGTTGGAGTCTATATTCCTGACCAGTACTTTCTTTGGTTGAGTAATGATTCATGTTTTGTTGCTAAGAGGATAGTGAGCTCTCGGTAGTGGAATTTGATTCATTGAAGTTTTGTTTTACTTTTGTTTTTTTATTTGTTGTCTTATGTTTTTATTTAAAATGTAATAAAATTATATGATTACAACAGCCAGGAGAAGTTTGGTCCTCACGTGAATATGCTGACTGTAATATAAAATGAAAAGTCTTTCAGTTCTACATTTAACATTTCATTCTTTTGTTTCTCTTTTCCTTAGTACCGCTTTGTCTTCTTAACTGTTTAGATCTTTGGATTTTGGATTATTGAGGAAGAACAGTGGTTTAAAATTGTGTTTTTAATAAGTATCTGTTTGGTTGTACTGTCTCTAATCTGCATTATTTATTTCCTTTTTTTATTTTTATAGTTGATGGATGTATGTTTAATTATATCAATATATATATATATATATATATATATATATATATATATATATATATATATATATATATATATTATCTTTCACATTCAGCCAGGGGCCACTGTCTTGTTAAATGACTTTGTCAGTTTGACATAGTAGGTAAATGGAGATGAAGGCTGAAGAATTTATATCTTGGACTACATCATGAACATTGTTAAACTTTCATACTTCTGTACTATGTGCATGATGAGCTAGGCTGCTGTCATTAGTCTGTGTATGATTTCTCATATATTATAATTTAGGAATAATAAATATGTTAACAGACCACTCTAAGATTTCACTTACAAGGTCTGCTGTTTACCCAGAAGCCACTTCATGTTTTCACCAACTAATTTCTTAATGATTTTCTTGGATCTCAATAACCATCAAGCCCTACTTCCACTCATCCTCTGTATTCTATTGTCTCAGTCAGTCTACCATCCCTACGTGGACTGCTGTAACATCCACATATCACCCCAACGAAGTTGTCTTCTCTAAAAGGAATACCATATTGTAGTCTCATCTTTAGTTCATACTGGGGATGACAGAAATGTATTGAGCTGTCAGTACATGGAAGTTCAGGTATCTCCTTTCATGCCCCAACTCATCTGCAGGCATACTTGGTCCTTCTGTTTTCCCTCCCCTAGCATGCATGTGTCTTTGCTTATATGTGTGTGGCTCGGTATTATGTATGCAGCTTAACTTGTGCTAAGCATTCCTCCCAACCATTCACTGTGTAACATGCACCCCTTTCACCAGTAGGTGTCAGCATTGCAGCGAACTGGACAGCCTCCCACATGCCAGAGTAAATGTGCTGATGTCAGGCCCTCATTCCCACCCTCACTTGCCAGCTCCTGTTTTTCTGGGTCTCTTGTCAGTCCTATGTCATCTATGGCTCAGTTTTAGCCTTATCACTTTATGCTACGCAGTCAGCCTCTTTCAATATCCTTGTTTTGATTGCCAATTCATAGTTTCATAGATTCATAGGTAAGTATTAGGCTATCTGCCCGAGGGCATCTATAAGCCTAACCAGAATGTGTTGGCTTTCGCCACCCCCTTAGATTAGTTCCCTGTGCCTCTGTCCAGCAGAGCCATTGCAGTGATCCCCGGGGTAAATTTCCTGTTTCCCATCCGCTCGTCAAGATTTCCCTTGAAGAGTGTTAGTGAGGGGCTCTGCCTAATGTACATTGGAATCCTGTTCCAAAGCATGGGGAGTCTCTGGGATAGGAATCTATCCCTTCAGCATGTCCTATTTATCGTTGTGGTGAGGTTTAGATCCCTAGAGCGTGTGGTTCTCTGGGATTTGTTTTTTTTTTTTTTAGGTGGAGCATGTCCAATCAATTCTGGGTTGGACATGGCCTTGTATGTCAGGCAGAGATCACCTCTGAGTAAGCGGTATGCAACCAAGTACAGCTGGAGTTTCTTCATTCAGGCTGCACAGGGCATCTGTTTGAAGCCAGAAATCCTATTGGTGAGGTACTTCTGTGGTCTTTCCAGCTGTTGTAGGTGTCTTGTAAGGTACATCTCAAATGGGGAGTTGTACTCTATGATGGGTCTGATGAGTGATGAGTAGAGGGGCACAATAACCTCTTTTGTTCTAGATGTGAACCCTTTTGTGATTAGGTGGGCCACATAGAAGGATTTTCTAACCACCTTGGTAATATGATTATCAAAGGAGAGATTACTATATACTTGGGTACCCAGATCCCTTATTACATTTTCTATATTTAGGGGACTACCACATATGTGGAAGTTCACAGGTACTTTGTTTTTTCCAAAGGGGATGACTGCACTTTTTGGCATTTAGCTTGAGGCCATGATTTTGACACCAGGTATCCATCTCAGTGAGACCCTTCTGGAGGATGTCTGTATCAGCCAGAGAGTCAGTTATGGCCCCCAGTTTGCAGTCATCTGTGAACTTGGTCAGTCATAGTCCTCCTGTGCTTGCCTGTACCTCTGAGAAGTATATACTGAACAGGAGGGGTCCAAGGACTGAGCCCTGTCCTGGGGGATGCCACTTGTAACCTGTTTAGAGTCGGACCTAGAGCCTGCAACTCTCACTATGTGGGCTCTATCCGTGAGCGAATTGGCAACCCATCTCGTGATGTAGGGGTTTATATTCAGGCTGGTGAGATTGTCTATGATACTAAAATGGGGAATGGTGTCAAAAGCCTTTGGAAAGTCTAGGTAGGGTGTGTGGACCTCCTTTCTCTCATCTGAAGCCTTGGTAACTGTCTCAAAGAAGTCCACCAGGTTTAGGAGGCATGATCTGCACTTAATAAAGCCAAACTGGGTAGGGTCCAATGTTTGGAGGTTCCCAGTGTCTCTGTTACTGAGTTCCATGATGATGCGCTCCACAGCCTTGCAGACCAGGCTAGTCAGGCTTATATGGCGATAGTGCCTGGGGTCCGTTGTGGCTCCACCTTTGTGGAGCGGGATAACTGTTACTGTGTGCCACTCTGTGGGTACGTAGCCTATAGAGAGGCTGAGTTTGAACAGTGTGTTTAGGTGAGGGGTTAGTTCATACACAATCCCTTCCATTTTGTGAAGGAATGATAAAGGAGAAATGAGAGGGAAAAGAGTGATTGATCCTTCTCCTGCAAGTAAACATTGACCTCTTCTTAGTGCTGGCACTAATGACAAATAATCTGCAGTGCCAATAAATGAATAAATAAATACATAAACTGTACATACTGATATGTAGAAAGAAAGAAATGGCAGGTATGGATCAGCAGTTCTGCAAAAGGGATAAATGGAAGAATGTGCATGTATTAATGTAATGTATATGCACAGATTTAGAACGCTCTGTTTCTCTCGCACTTATATTAAAAGAAACAACAACTAATCAGCAAATAGCAAGTATTTTTTTATTTATGCTGAATTATTGTCTTGGTGACCTTTTCTTAAAGTGTGAAATTAAACACCTTTTTTTTCCATAAGAAAGAACTGGCACCCAAATGTCAAACAGTACTGGCTGCTAAGGAAGTGTGGTCTGCCATACGCTGAACTCTTTGCAGAACACTGTAACCATTTTAGCCTGGAAACATTTTCCTGGTATTATTTTCTTTCTATTATCACGAATTGTTTTTTTTTTTTTAATCATGCAGTTAAGCCATCAGTACTGGTTTTTAATGGTTAAATATTTGAGAGGAACTGTCAGCTCCTAGACCTATATATATTTATATTTATATTTAAAGTAAGCATTACACATGCATGGAATATCCCTTCCAAGGCAGTTTTATAGAGTAGTCAGGACTTCTGTCACAGAGGTAAAGAATGAATGGAGTTGATAGAAGGCTACTGGCTTATCAGAAGACATATGATATTTATTAATAGTGAAAAGCAGTTTACCTAGACATGGTAAAAGGCAGTCTCAGTGGAGCAAGCTTTCCTTATTTTTGGATGAATTTTTTACTTCTGTGTTTGTCATTTTGTTTTGAGAACAGTTTAAACAGCGTCTTATTATAATTAATAATTGCCATCTCTTACTGGCAGTTGCACATTGATATGAGTTGATACAGAAATTATATTTCATATTCTTTGAATATTGCTTTTGGTCTTTCAGTAGACAAAGTAACACTGTGATTTATTGCATCTTAAATGTCTTCCTGCAGTGTGATCTAAATCATAATAGATAACTCAAAATTTGACTATTTTCTATATACTGTGTTCTGCAGAAAATAAAGAAGGCTTAGTAAATTCATTACTTAACTGTTTAAATAAAGCAGTGCAGAGAGTGCATTATAAGTAATCAAGTCATGTTTCATCACCAAGTGATTATTTGAAACCAAAACATCTAAAACGTTGTGCGGTTAATAATCAAAATGTCAACACTTCCGAGATGGCAAAGCATAAAAACGCAATATATATATATATATATATATATATATATATATATGCCAACTTTGAGACTGCACAAACTTGGAGGATATGGAGAAAGTAAGGAAAATTGCAAGACTTGCCTTCTCAATCTTCTCCAAATCTAACTATCTTGTCAAGATGCCAAAGATCTTTCGGTGATAATATTTTGAGTGTCAGTAAACATACCAGCAACAGACAGCAAGGCTCCCTAATGCAAAATGACACATATTTTAATTAATGTTGCATATTCAGCTCATTTTCTCTCCCTTTTTATACTTTCCTGCCATCCTCGTATCTCCATCCATTGCCAGGTCTACTAGCTCCTCCTTAAACCCCTCAACTTTCTCAAGCTTGGGATTTGGGGCTCTCATGGATCTTAAGGGCATCAGGGGTTCATACTAGGGGGATTTTTTTATTTACTGATCTCTTAAGATTCTTCCTTCTGTAGGATATCAATAACCCACAAGTCTGCCTACACGAGTTACTGAAAATCTAACATGGGGCATCTTGTCAGATTAGCTCAACCCTGTAATGCAGGCACATGTAATCACTTTGGTTGCTAGCCAAACTGAATAATCCATCAATCAAAGCAGGACTTAGAAGCTATTGATTTCTGAATTAAACATTATGAAGCCTCAGGAGAAAAAAGTGTATTAAACAGTAAGAATGCCTTGGAAGAGAAAATAAACGAACACTTACCTTAAATTTTTCTTGTAGTATAATCTATTTCAAGGAAATTGCAATATCCCATTACATATGTTTGGAATTTAATACAGCATAGTTATCTGAGCATTCATTAATTATCAAGTCTAACTGAAGCCCAGACAAATGGATCTATATACATTTCTGGTGTGCATGCTTAATGCTTTACTTTCTTTCTTTTGCTAAGCAGCTCAGCAATGGCTGACAATAAGAAAAGGCAGGGTCAAAAGTCACACATGAATTTTCTTACTGCTGCCTTCGGTGCCTCGAGGCTACAAACGGAATCAGCACAGCTTGGCTTGTCCCAACAGTGATGTTATTTGAACATCTGGGGACGATTGCAACTACTGCTTTGCACAAGTTGAATGACACAATTTCGACTTAAGGTAACAAATGATGAATTGCTGTTGTCAATTATAGCTGCATTTAAACTAGGCAACTTAGGAGTCTTCCAGTCATTGACTGCCATTTATGATAAAAAACGTTTTTCTTAAGACAAAGACTAAGACAGACAACTGGAAGTAAACAAAGTTAGTAATGCTAGTCTGCTTGTTTCATGGTTCATCAAGAACTGAGACTGATCACTTGACAGATGTAAGAAAAGTAGGACAGCATAAACCATATGGTATTCTAATGAGACAAATGAACAACAAAACCTATGTCTGTGTTAAGTGGAGTACAGCTCTTTTGGCTTGATTGTATTAAAGACAGTTGTGTTATTGTGTATTTTAGATACTGTACAATTTAACTTTTTTTTTCCAGAAGTGGTCACCAGAATTGCTTTAATGCACTGATAAAGAGGGGCTGTAAATGTTTTTATATGCATATTTCTTCATTTTGCCAGACTTGCTAGCTGAGTCCCCCATGTATTTGTTTCATAACTTTAACATGTTTATGACATCTTTCTTCCATCCATACTTAGTGTATTACCTCAGGTTTAAGCAGGGGTGGTTGGTGACTTCAAATCAAAGGGGGGCTGCAGGAGACAGCTGAATGGGTGGGGTCAATGGGAATGGGTGTGGCCACATAGAAAGGGGAGGAGCTATGCTCAAAACCACAAAAACTGTAACTTTAATTAAGTACTCTGCCATGGGTGCCAAAAGTACAGTTGTGTACCTACCATAAATGTAGATGTTCGAGTGTATTCACTGTTGCAGTCATTACACTTGGGTTATCCTGCTGGCAGGCGACCCGTAGTCAGCCCGAGTTCCAAAGTCTTGGTCCAGCTTTGGTTGCTGTCGCATCTTCCCTGACGTCAGTGCACCAGGGTTATAAAAGTTGCAACAGACGCCATTTTCTTGCCCCAGATGTCAGGTGCCCCCAGATAGGAAGGCTGAAAAGATAAAAATATGCCAAACAACCATGCATATAATACTATAAACATTTCCTTCATCTACAAGCAAATACACCACATAGGTTGTATAGAGTTGAGAAGTACAGAATAGTCCCAGCAAAGAGGGGGATGGTGGGTGGGTAACCTGGACTGCAACAGTGAATACACTCGAACATCTACATTTATGGTAGGTACACAACTGTACTATGTTCATCGTGTTTCACTGTTGCAGTAATTACACTTGGGTAGAATCCCAAAGCTGAGGTTGGGTGGCTGGTTCTAGATTGGTTTTGGTGAGGCTAACAAGCCCTGCAGAACTGCAGTGGCGAAGCCTGCTCTGGACTTGGAGTAGAGAGGGAGGTGGTAGCGCTTGGTAAAAGTGTGGACTGAGCTCCAGGTTGCAGCTTCTAAAATGTCTTTGGTTGGTACCCCTCAGAGGAAAGCTGCTGAAGTGGCTGCTGCTCTGGTGGAATGAGGCCTAATGCCCTTAGGCACAGATTTGCCATGTTATGCATAACAGAAGCGGATGCAATGTCCTATCCATTTGGAGATTGTCTGCTTTGTAATAGGCTTTCCTTGTGATCCTTCAGCATATGCTACAAACAGTTGCTTAGTTTTTCTGAAAGTTTTTGTTTTGTCCAAGTAAAAACATAGCTGCCTGTGTATATCCAAAGCGTGCAGAAGTTTTTCCCCTTTATTCTGGGGATTTGGGTAGAAAGTAGGCAAATGAATTGTTTGATTTAAGGCCACATTGGAAACCACTTTTGGCATGAATGTTGGGTTTGTCCTGAGAGAAACCCTGTCCTGATGAAAGATGAGGAAAGGTTCCACAGCCATCAATGCCTGTAATTCTGAGACTCTTCTTGCTGAAGTCATTGCTAGGAGCAGAGCAGTTTTCCATGACAAGTATTTTAGATCAGCAGTGCTGGCTGGTTCAAATGGAGGCAGTGTTAGTTTTTCTAAAACAAAATTGAGGTCCCAAGTAGGTACTGGTGCTCTCCTGGGGGGGTCTTATATTCTTTGCCCCTCTGAGGTACTGTCGTAGTAGAGGATGTGAAAAAAATAGGAGGATCCGTATTGTAATGAGCTGAAATGGTAGAGGCACGGATTTTAACAGAAGAAAAGGATAGGCCTTTGTCCAACATCTCAGTCAGGTATTGTAAAATCTGAGGTATATTAGGGACCAGTGAGCCGAGCCCTTGTGCCTAGTTCCAAGCACAGAATCTCTTCCATTTTTCTGCATAAGATTTCCTAGTGCTGGGCCTCCTGACTTCCAAAATTACATCCATAACAGCTTTAGAGAGAGGTGCAGTCTGATTGGCTACATTATCTGCCATGCTGCCAGGTTTAAGGTTCTGAGTTAACTGTGCAGAATCTGATTGTTTTGCTGTGTCAGAAGATGAGGGATTTGAGGTAGAGGCCAAGGTGGTCCTTGGGACAGAGTCGTTAGGATTGGGTACCAGTGCTGGCGTGGCCAGTCTGGTGCAATCAGGATAATTTCTGGCCTCTCTTGTTTGACTTTTAGAAGCACCTTGGTAAGAAGAGGCATCGGAGGGAAGGCATAGACTGTCAGGTTTTTCCAGCTGAATGATAGAGCATCCACTTTCCATGCTTGAGAGTGAGTAGCCTTAATTGTAAGCTGTGAAGGTCTGAAAATACCCTCAGATGCCGGTGCCTGCTCAGCGCCTCTGGACCCATCTGAGGGTATAGTTGAGTTTCCACAGGCCTCGGTGTCTCCACGTGGATGTCGGTTAAAGACAGTGGCTCTGAGGTAGCGGGTGTCAGGGGGTGTGAAAGCGCCTCACTGAGAACTGGCGAACTGGCGACTGGCCTAGAGGAGGCTTCGTCATCAGTTCTGGACCTCGGATGCATGTCTTTTTCTTTGTCTTTGCGTTTTTTGTACATTCCGGTCATCGGTTGTTCCGACGACATTATATAATTAAATTGTCGTCCAAAATAATGTAAGGCAAAATCAAACCTATGTTTGATAGTGCGTTTATTGAATCTAGCACAAAACCGACAACTAGTGACATTGTGACGTCGTGGTCAGGGCCTAGGCAAGGAATGCACTAAGAGTGAAAGTCCTTATGAGGTATTTGCTTCATAGAAGAAATACAATTATTAACTTTTACTGACATCGGTCTGGAGCAAGAAAAAGTTTCCCCAATGGGGTACTTAGCTTTATTGAAGACTTCGGTTCTGAAATTCAATTTTGAAAATCTCAGGAGTCGGCCGACCGGCACTTGTGAACTGCTTTTGCTTCGGGCAAGAAAGACTGAAGAAAATGGCGTCAGTTGCAACTTCTATACACCCGGACAAAGCCAGTAATGGGGGAATATAGCCCCCAAACATATTCAGTGAATTCAGTTTTTACCATAGCTCTCAACCTTAGCACAAAACCTGGATGAAGCTAATAATGGGGGAATACAGTCCCAAAAATAGGGACAAATTTCAAATATCCATCTTATACACTTAGAAAATTGCTAGAATAAAAGCTTTTGTGTTACCATGCACTTTCTGAAGAATATGAAGTCTGATATTCAAATGCGTGTCATTTTTAACATTTGTTAACCAGGAAAGTCTGACTTGGAACAAAAGCTAATTTTTAGCAGAGGCCCAGGGAGAAACACTCCAGATAGACACATGTCTTTGTAAGATGGGAGGGCACTAGAGGAAACAAAAACAGGGAGGGCATACAGACTACACACAGAAGGTAAGGCACCCCAGCCAAGAATCAAACCAGAGAACATGTAGCTGTCAGGCAACAATGCTACCACTGCACGAATGCATTACTGGCTTTGAAGGACACAAAAATATAGAAACCACAGATTTTATGAGGAGCAGAACAAGTATGAGGGAAAAATCAGCAACGTTTTTACAAATGGTGGTGGGTAGGAAATTCAGACTCTTGCCACCTGGGCCCAAGGTACAGGGTTCAAGCCTTATTCTCTACCCACCACCATATAGCACCTGGGGCATTACACACACACACACACACACACAGACTTCCTGTACAAGTCAATTTGTTGCAGCACTAAATCCTTTTACACACACATACCCAACCTGGGACAGGTCCATTTGTTGCAGCACTAAATCCTTCCACACACACACCCTACCTGGGACAGGTCCATTCATTGCAGCATTAAATCCTTCCACAGCTTCATTTGTTGGAGCACCACTAAATCCTTCCACAGCTTCATTTGTTGGAGCACTACAATCCTTCCACAGCTTCGTTTGTTGGAGCACTACAAAGCCCTGAGAGATGTCCTTCCCTGATGAGACTCCCAGCCTGCCGACGTTGCAGTCCAAGTCTGATCCCTTTCCAGTGGCAGTCTATGCAGTTACAACTGCATAGACTTTTGGGATCTCCGCACTTGAATGCTTCTTAATCCGGACTGCTGCTGAGACAGTCTGTGCATGCTCCAGACTAGTTCAGCAGCATTCTGGATAGCGGAAATGCTAGTGCACATGTGCAAAGGTCCGCTACTTGGCGATCGTTTTTTAATTTTCTTTTTTTGTATTTTATTTTACTATCTTTCTTTTTTTACAGCTGGGGGGGGGGGGGGCTGCAGTCTGGCAGTCGAATAGCATGGGCCGCCCCTGGGTTTAAGTAAGAATAGTGCCATCTTCTAAGCCAGATACTTCAGAGCAGAGAGAATTTTTCCTGTAGCATATTTTATTGAGGTGAAATGATGGCGCAACAATGCTAGTATTCAGTGAAGTATAATGTGTTTTAGTTGCATTATCAGGCCATTCTGTTGTTTTAAGTAATTAATTCAAATATTTCATATATTGTCTTAATAAATGACATTTAAAAGTATATTTTTATCTTCAGTCTCATGATTAAGGTTTATTTTTTCTCTAGTTGCTCAAGTCATATGCTTGGGAAATTTTTCTTTAATGTATGAGGAAAAAATAGTCATCTTTGTAACAGGAACAAAGATGAGACTTTTTTCATTAGAGAAAACAAAGTTTGGCACAAGATTTGCCAGGCCATCTAATTTTAATGGAAATGATATAGTAAATAAATAGTGATTGTTTATCCTTCCGTTATTTAGTTATTTATGTATACATGCATGCATGTATGTATGTATGTATGTATATGTTTATTTATTTATTGTTAGCTTTCTTATTTGCTTGTCCCATTGCAGGGATTGTTCAGAAAATTAAAAGATTTTTCATAGATAGGAGATCTCTTGAATCTTCTTTCTGTTGTGTTTTACATCTTCTTAGTTTTCTTATCATGTTGTTTTGGATGAATAAATGTTTGAAAGTAATATTACAAGGAATTACTGGTGAAGATGCTTTCCATCTGTTACTGTTTTTGCAAGAACCATCATAGACGATTCTTATAAATATGACAATATGCAGAATAGTCTGACCTGTTGCTTATTTCTGAATAATGCAGGCTCTTCATGAAACAACAGTAAAGTGTTGTTAGAGGTGAACACATGTCTTAACAACACAGCATGGGTCAAGGATTTGACCACAGAAACATACTAGCAGAGGAGGTCTCACTTTGAGTGGTGTACACATTTATGCTAAACATGAACTGGGGAATGGTTACTAAAGAGCCAAGCCATATGCAGACCGAGGTATTACAAACTAGTGCATATGTATATGGTGTTCTTCATAAGATGACATGTTTGAAAAGAATGAATCAAAGTACCACTTGCATTATCTTGTGGTTCATTACTGAACAGATGAGCCGATGGCAAAATACTCACAGAGGTTGTGCCATATCCTGCCCACTTGTAACTTGTAGAACACTCGGAAACTAATTGCAGTGTGTAGGCATACATCTCAGCTGCCAGATTTTCAGAGTCTCCAGATTTTCACCTCATATTTTTGGTCTGTTCCTCATAAAACTAGTGGTTTTCTGGCATATCACTGAGTATTGAAGTCACTAAATAATGACAAATATTTGAGTTTCACACTCCATATCCTTCATAAAATGCACGGTAACACAACTTTTTATTATTATTATTCTAGTAGGTTTCTAAGAGCAATATGTCAAATGTGTCCATAATTTTTAGGGCTTTGACTCCACTCTCATCCATAATTTTAAGATTTTTGTCAAGATTTCTTGCACTAAGAGGTTGAGAGGTATATGTATAGAAATGTGGCCATTCTCCATTTTGGACTGAATGGGAAATTGGCAGATTTTGAACAGTAAATGGAAAATGTGTTCAGTTTTCTTGGCTTGTTAGTTTACTAACTTTGTTGCCCATGCCCCACCCAAGCTTTTCCATTTTTTTACTCCGTTTTTTTTATACCACACTCATTCTACTGTATACTTTTTTCCGAGTTGCTCAAACTGGTCTGACACTTTGTTACCTGTTTCATGAATTGCCCCAAACTGGCCTGACATGTTTATACTTGATGTTACTTCTATCCTTAGAAAATGTTCATTCTGTCATGTCTACCTAAAACTTTTTTTCTCTTTCCCCATTAAACAATAGCTTAGGTCTTCCTTGCAAGAAAATTCAATTTCAGTCTCT
>NC_056742.1:6584540-6612040 GCF_019279795.1 Protopterus annectens
CTGAAAAAGAAGGTAACCCAGTACAGATTGAACAGAGAAGGTGACCCAGTACTTACTGAACAAAGAAAGTAATGCAGTACAGACTGCACAAAGAAAGTGACCTAGTATAGACTGAAAAAAGAAGGTAACCCAGTGTAGAGTGAACAAAGAAGGTAACCCAGTACTGACTGCACAAAGGAGGTAATCCGGTACAGACTGCACGAAGAAGGTGGCCCAGTACAGACTGCACAAAGAAGGTAACCCAGGACAGACTGAAAAAAGAAGGTGACTTAGGACAGACTGAAAAAAGAAGGTGACCCAGTACAGACTGCACAAAGAAGGTAACCCAGCTAAGAACCAAACCGAACAGCCATGTACTGGGAAGAAGCAACATGAACTGCTGTTGCTTTGCTGTTAAAGAATTTAAAGAAGGGCTTACTATGTCCCTTAAATTTTT
The DNA here is from genome assembly GCF_019279795.1 of Protopterus annectens. Lineage (NCBI taxonomy): Eukaryota > Metazoa > Chordata > Ceratodontiformes > Protopteridae > Protopterus > Protopterus annectens. The sequence goes on from NC_056742.1 coordinate 6,584,977, forward strand.
AAGTCAGTTATAGGAATCTTAAACGAGGTCTCTGGCTTAACGTACGAGTGAGTGGACTTCCAGGTAGCTGTCTGTTCAGTGTTACCTCACACAGTATGCTTCCTTGATGCTTCCTATCAGTGGGATAGTGGGGTTAAATTGTCTGGAATAGTACTGAGGCATCTCTCCTCACCAAATCTGTCTTACAATGTTTCATCTTCTTTTCCTGATTCACACTTGTGACCAAGCCACAACTGTCATGACCTAAACCTTGGCCATATATTATGTGCGTGCATATATTTATGATGTCTGTGTCAGACTTTTTTTTTACTCTATAAGTCTTAATACAGTCCTTTTTTCACTCATTTTGTACTTTTTTTTACATCTGATTTTGCTCTTCAAAAGGAAAACGAGTAGTTGGCCCCACAAGCAGCCACTTAAAAAGTATGCATAACAAAACAAAATAGCACATAGGTTCATAGGTTCATAGGAGGTTACTAGGCTAATGGCCATAGGGCCTTTACAAGTCTACCCATGTAAAAAACCCATGTACCCTAATTGATCATAGTTAGATGGCCATTGTTAGCAAAATGATTGTATGATCAGCACCGACTACCCCTGTCCATGTGGGGCATAGGCTTCACCCCTGGGCTGAATTTACTGTCACCCATCCAATTGTCAAAGTTGCACTGAAATAGGGTCATTGTGGAGCTCTGCTTCATATGAAGTGGGAGCTTATTCCAGAGGACTGGCAATCTTTAGGAGATATATCTGTCTCTACAACTTGCTCTGTTAATGTCGCAGGCTAGGCTGAGATCCCTGGAGTGAGTGACTCTTGTCCCATTTGATTTGCAGATCTGCAGCATTTCCATTAGGGCAGAGTCACTGACTCCTCTGTAGGCCGGGAACATAGGTTCATAGGTTCATAGGTAGGTACTATGCTATCAGCCCTGGGGCCTATACAAGCCCAGCCAAAAAGGTACCCTGGCTTTTACCACCCAAGAAAATTATTTTCTTGAGCCACTGTCGAGCAGAGCCACAGAGGTGATCCCCGGGGTGAATTTCCTATTTCCCATCCAATCATCAAGATTTTTCTTGAAGAGTACTAATGAGGAGCTTTGTTTGATATAGATAGGTAGTTTATTCCAGAGTATGGGAAGTCTCTGGGACAGGAATCTATCCCTCCAGCATGTTCTGTTTATTGTGGTGACAAGGTTTAGGTCCCTAGAGCATATAGCTCGGAGGGATTGGGATTTCTTTAAGTGGAGCATGTCCAACAGCTCTGGGTTTGACATAGCTTTGTATGTTAGGCAGACATCACCTCTGAGTAGGCGATATGCGACGGAGTAAAGCTAGAGTTTTTTTAGATGGTCTGCGTAGGGCATTGGTTTGAGGCTGGTAATCATCTTTGTGAGGTATTTCTGCGGTCTTTCTAGTTGTTGTAGATGTCTTCTGAGGTACATACCAAAAGGGGTGTTGTACTCTATAATGGGTCTAATGAGTGATGAGTAGAGGGGAACAATGACCTCTTTTTTTCTGGATGAGAAACCTTTTGTGATGAGGTGTGCCACATAGAAGGATTTCCTGACCACTGTGGCAATGTGATTATCAAAGGAGAGACTACTGTCTACCTGTGTCCCAAGGTCTCTTATCACACTTTCAGTGTTAAGTATACTACCACCTATGTTGTAGTTCATGTGTATAGAGCTTTTACAAAAGAGGATGACAATGCTTTTTTTGGCATTGAGCTTGAGGCCATGGCTTTGACACCAGGCATCTGTCTCAGTGAGGCCCTTTTGTAGGATGTACACATCGTTAGGAGTTTCGATTATGGCTCCTAGTTTGCAGTCATCTGTGAACTTCATTAGCCAAAGACTTTCTGCGTTAGCCTGTACTTCAGAGAAGTAGATACCAAACAGGAGAGGACCCAGGACTAAACCCTGTGGTACTCTACTTGTCACTGGTCTGAAGTCAGATTTGGAGTCTGCTACTTTCACAGTGTGGGGTCTGTCAGTGAGCTAGTTGGCAACCCATCTTGTGACATAGGGATTTATACCTAGTTTAGTGAGTTTATCTATAATTCCAGAGTGGGGGATGGTGTTGAAAGCCTTGGCAAGATCTAGATAGGCTGTGTGAACCACCTTACCCTTGTCTATGGCTTTGGTGACTGCTTCAAAGAAGTCTATCAGGTTTAGGGGACATGATCTGCCTTTTACAAACCCGAACTGGGTGGGATCCAGAGTTTGGAGATTACCAATGTCTTTGTTTATAAGTTCCATGATGATACGTTCCATGGCCTTGCAGACCAGGCTCGTCAGGCTAATTGGGCAGTAGTTTCCGGGGTCCATGGTGGCTCCCCCCTTGTGGAGTGGGATAACTGTTGATGTGCGCCATTCAGCAGGCACAAAGCCTGAGGTGAGGCTATGATTGAATATGGTACTTAGGTGGGATGCCAGTTCGTTCTGTAGGTCGTGTAGAACGCAGCCTGGGATGTTGTCTGGTCCCATGGATGCTGTGTTCTTGGCTTTGGAGAGTGTGTTTTTTACCTTTGCAGCCGTTATTACAGGAACTTTGCATTCTTCCAGTGTAGAGATGCCCTCTTTAGAGGGTGAGAGGGGGGTAAAGTTAGCACTGAACCTATTTGCCAGGATGTTGGCAATATCAGTTGGGTCTGTATATTTAGAGCCATTGTGCTGTAACTCAGAGCAGATCTGAGTGTTGCCATTGAGATTCTTGACATAGCTATAGAATGCTTTGTGGTTGTCTTTAGAATCAGTTACGATTTTGTTTGCTTAACTAGCTTTAGAGGATTTTATCAGGGATCGCAGCTTCTTACTGAGGCTGACCAGGGATCTCCTCCACTTGTGGGATTTTACTCTCTTTTGCAAGAGTTTCTTCCTTCTGTTGTACAGTTTGTTTATGGCAGGGGACCACCAGATTGGCTTCCTTTTTTTGGAAGATAGCATCTTGGTTCTGTTTGGGATAGCATGAACCATGCACTCATGTAAGTGCTTATAAAGTGCAATTTTGTAGGATTCAGTAGTCGTAACTATATTGTCCATCTGCATGGGTGTCATGAAGTTCACCACTTCTGTCTTAAGAAGCATGAAGTTGGCTATGGAGAAAATTTTTACCATGGTTTCCTTAATGGGGGATGGAGGCAGGATGTGGATATCTAGGGTAATTAGCTTATGGTCGGATCGGACTAATGAGGCGTTGACTTCAGGTGTGGAACACCGGTCACTCATATAGGTAATGACTAGATATAGGATATTGTTGTCCCTGGTGGGGGTGTGGATAAGTTGATCCAGGGCATTGGAGTTTATGAATTCCAGAAAGCATTGAGCGAAGGAGTTGGTACATGAGTAGTTTTCCCAGTTAATGGTGGGGTAGTTGAAATCGCCCATTATTAGGGTGTTTGGTTGAACCCTAATATTTTCCAGTGCATCAAGAAAAGAGGAATGGGCATCCTGGGGCATGGTGGGTGATCTGTAGCAAGCTACATTTTGGATTACAGTTTTGCCCAGAGTTAGTTGCACTTGGATAACCTCGGTTGCATTATGCTGAGCAACTAGCCTGGAGGTGTGGAGATCCTTAATGAATATGGACACACCTCCACCTTTGGTGTTCCGGTCCAGATTACATGGCCATAAAGTGTGGTATGAGTTATAGCCTGGTAGTGCAGGGGTGCTCTCTGGAGCCTTGAACCAGGTCTGAGTCACTGCACAGTATCGATGTTCTCCATTTTAAGGAGTGCCTCCAGTGAGTGCATTTTGAGATTTAGACTTCTAGCATTAAGTAGCATCACCCTCAGTTTTTGCTTGCCTGTTCCTGTTATGGTGGTGAATTTGTCATTTCAACCTTGCCTAAAAAAGGTACTATAGGGGCGTCAAGAAATTTAGCCAGTATCCGGAATCCCAGGGGTGACAGGTGTAGGTCATCTCTGGCAAAGCATTATGGTCTGTCGACCATGTAATCCCAGGCAAACAGATACTGGATCCCTTTAGAGTGGCACCAGAAGCTTAGCCAATTGTTGAAGTCAATCATTTTGTCCTTGTACTGCGGCATCATTCTGGGTGATGGCAGAATGCTACTCAGGCTAGGGTCATACCTGCCTGGGCTACAAGATCGGAGAGCTCTTCCATGTCTCTTTTCATGTAGTCCAGGGAGGTACGTCTCAGGTCGTTCACACCAACATGGACAATGACAGAGTCATATTTGTACTTGTTGTGGAGTGACCTGAGTGTGTGAGTTATGTGGTGGATCCTGGCACCTGACAGGCAGCTGACACTAACCTTCTCCTTGTTTAGCCTGGTGAGTGGGACATCAGTGTGCCTGACTATAGAGTCACCTATGACTAGTGTGTTGGGTATGTTGTTTTGCCTTACTGGCTGTGGTTGAGTGGCACACTGAGTCTGCAGACTATGTGTCATTTGGGTTGTGTTGGGGGGTGGAGGTTGCTTGCATTTCTGCTTTGGAGCTCTCTGTTGCTTGAGAAGATTATTATTGAGAGCCTCCATGATTGTTTTGTTTTTCTATGTGTGGATTTTGGTGGTGTAGATTTAGTGAGACTATGTGATGAGAGTGGTGTGGTGCAAGTGTTTACCTTCTCCTCTTGACTGTCAAGTTCAGTCTTGATTGGAGAGAGCTTTACCTCCAGTTTGGCTAGATAAGTGCATCTCTCGCACATTGTAGTGTTGGGTGGTAGGAGGAGAGGGTTGTCTGTGTACAAGAGGCAATTTCTACATTGCCCCAGGATGCCAAGATTCATCAGATAGACAGGAGAGAACACTGGGAGCTGACCCTTGGACATGCCTGAATAAAAAAACTATTTTCCTCTAGATAAGTGAGGAAAGTGAGTACAAGAGCTGTTTTTCTCTAAGCAAGTGAGGAAAGTAAGTACCAAAACTGTTTTCCTCTAGGTAATGAGGAAGGTTGAGTGCTGTAGTAATTAGTAGGTTATTTAGTGCTTACAAGTTCTGAACAAGTGCTAATCATGAATAAGCAAATTCAAGTGCTAAAAGTAAGAATCTGTATCTGGACTAAACCAGTTACAGGAAAGGGGGGAAACAAGTGCAAATGTGGGCTTTTAAATCAGAAAGTTGAGAGAGATGGAAAAACTGCCCAAATGGCCAGTAACTACAATTTCTGGGCCAGAATCACTCCTTATGTGGTAGATAGGTTACCTAGTGCTTACCACTCCCACTGATAAGCTAGAAGGCTTCCCTCATCAGGTCATCTGTCAGTAGCCTGTATGATACAGAGTACAGTGACAGGGCTTTCAGTCTTTTCATTTAAGTCACATTTTGGAGGCCCTGTATTATCTTATTTGGAAACCTCTGTGGTCTCTCCAGTTGCTGCAAGTGCCTGGTGAGACACATACAGACGGGAGCATTGTACTCAATTAATGGTATGATAAGGGTCGAGTACAGCAAGTTTATAACCTCCTTCGTCTTTGATGTGATGCCCTTATTTATGAGATACGCAATGTAGAAGGCTTTCCTTACCACTATGAACACATGGTGATTAAAGTTTAGATTGCTAACATTCGGTGTTCCCAAGTCTCGCACCACTGGGTTTGAGCTTAGAGGGGCGCTATCTATATCATAATTAGCAGGGGATACTTCTTTGCCAAATGGGATAATGAGACATTTTTTGTGTTTAGTTTTAGTCCATGACTTTGGCAGCAATCATTTGTCTGGGTCAGCCCCTTCTGTAATATGTTTATATTGTTGGGGGACTCAAGGATTACACCCATTTTGCTCTACTGTAGCTGGAACAAACTTAAACAGTGCAGTATATTGTTCAGTTACAGAAATGGTGAAGAACACTATAAAGTGTTGAAAAACATAAGGGAGACTTTTTTCTTACTACATGGCATAGAGAAACTTGACCTATTTAATTAGTTGCATGAAAGGTTGAAAACTATTCACCTTACATGTCAGATAATTGCTAGAAGCCCTGGACAGTTGATGGGAAAAAAATCCATCAGCTAGTGTCATGGGTGTGAATATGGTGACAGCACTTGTGCAGCCATGCAGTGAAAAGAAAAACATATTAATTACCTAGATGGACAAGTGCTTAGATGATGCAAAGGTTGGGTTAATTTGCTGAAGTGTGTGTTCTACAGAACACCCCTGGAATTACAAGGAAAGCAGGTGTACTTCTGGATCCATGGTCTTTCTTCCATCACATTCTTTGCTTAAGATACTTGCACAGATTTTTATCTGTCTTTGCTTCATTATATGGTAAAACATTTTTTCTTTATGCGTTGTAATTTGTTCAGTAGTGGCTGTACAGACGTGTTCTCCACAATTCCTCAGTGTATCAGCCTCACGCTGTTGTGGAAAGCAGTCCCCATTATTTATCCACGTTGTTGGCTTTGTGCACTCCTCTGTGCTTGCCTCAGGTCATAGTCATGGCACACAACTTCATGTTTAGCTTGAACTTGAAAAGTTTTGTTTCTAAAGCGTATATTCTTTACCAGTGCTTTTTAATGGTTATAGTTACACATGCTGTGCTGTTTCAAAAGCAATAGAAGAAAAGTGGTTTTATGATGTTTTAGGCTGCTGCAGGCAGAAATGGTGATCTTTACATCTGGGTGCAGTGCTGGTTTGCTGAGACCTTCACACATGTAAGGCTATGGTTGCCTCCTACAGTATCCAGGTGGCATTCCATCTAGTGCCATAGCTGCTGTAAAATCAGCATACTTTCCTTGTTCCAAATTATGGAATTCTTGGGAGGCTGTTTTCACAGAATCTGTAGCAAATGTGTGGCATGCAGTGCTGAGCACTGTAAAGAGTATTGCAGCTTGGAATAAGATGCTTATATTGCAAGCAATTCTGTTTTATAATCAGTGTATTACACTGACCTGTATATAGCAGTAAGAAGCTGAACTGAGCACAAATTCTTCTACCATATTTTGAAATCCCTATTTCATATACATAGGGATTTGCATTTAAAATAATCCTTATTGCATTTCTATTGGAATTAATATAGTAAATGCATATATTTGACTACTTACACAGGGAATAATGCAATAAGTCATTCTGCAGCATCCATGGCAAGTTGCAGCAACAAATAAGGGAACCCCCACTGTAGGAAGGTAAGGCTGCAGTGATTTCATCCACTACAACAGCATCGTTAGTTGCATTTATGATACCTTAGAAAGTTTAAAATATAGCTAACAAAATACAAGGTTATAAGACCTGTGTACTAGATTGGAAAGTAACTCAAATATGAGAAGGGCGTATTGACTTTGTTGCATATGGAAGAAAAAGTAGCAGTGATTCAGATCTAGAATAACTCCTTCAACCAAAGTTTGTTTGTTTGTGTCTTTCGGCTTTTCCCGGTTAGGGGTCGCCACAGTGGAACTCCGGTCCGCTAATGATTGGCACCAAAGTACTATATAGAATTTGCTTTTGCAATGCTTATTTTTATTTTCTTTTGCCTTTCCTTCTTCCTTATCGTTCCAGTGCAAAGCACTGCCAATGATTATGGCTGATGGACTGTGCACCATTTAACTAGGAAATTGCTGCTTAAGCATTCTGTTTAGAGGTTCGGTGTGTCATTATTAGTTTTATTATCAACCAAAATGTACATCAGATTTCACAGCTTGGGGTACCTACCTCTCTGTGGGGAAGTGGATGTGGAATATATAAACACATAATTTGCCTACTTGTGCCTTAAGGTGTTGTTGCTGCATATCGTACTCTGTATCTTATTGTGTTCCATCACCACCAACACACACACACACACACACACACACACACACACACACACACACACACACACACATAATCATCTCATAATGTTAGTGTATTCCTGTCCTGTGCTTGCATGACGCCCACAGGAACTCCTTCCTTAGATTTTTCATGGAAAAATGTCTGTGTGTCTAATACTTTTTAACTGAAAAAAAAGAGTATCTTCACTTTCATCTTAATGATTTCTGTTTCACTTTTGTTGTATACCTTTGGGACCATACATATATCTACTTCTGAAGAGGTATTATCTTCCTTTAAGTGATTGTTTTAAAGAATTAATGAATGGGCCTGCTTTCTTCCATTCAGATTTGGACATCATCTGCAAAGAGGAATGGATGATTTCCTGACGTTTATATTATGTAGGGTGACCAGTGATAGCTCACTGTATTTATCTGAAGCAAGAGTGAGGTAGAATTTTATGACTTTAATTCGACAATGAATGTCTTCACAATGAATGAATGTGATAGACTACAAACCGTCTTATATGCCTTTATTTGGGTAGCATTTAATCAACCATGCAGCCTCAAGCAAGGACTATAATTTTGTACCGAGGGCAATACATTCAAGACTGCTTTTTATAACATATTACAAATCAGTAGGTCCATCAGCTATCTTTTATTTCTGCAGATATTCTGACAATATTGCTAGCTCAAGAACAGGCAAGAAGGGGGTTACATGACAAACTGTCTTACTATTTCTTTGCCCATGTCAGTCTAGCTTACTACAGCATAGTGACAGTACTTTGGTTCATGTTTAAGTGTTCATAGAAACATGCTGTAGACTCCTGTGGATTATACCCACCTGCCATGCTTCAAGTTATCTTATATGTCTTACAGTGGTGCAGGTAGTTGTGAACCACATGTAGGATGGTATGGGCAGTTTTTACAAAAGTGGCACTCACAAATTATATACAGTGCATGTCCTTTTTTTAAGAAAATTTGTCTTAATTTAATATATTTACAATATAAACAGAAAGGAAGAAAATCAGCATTACACAAGTTATACAATGTTAGCAATACATTGAATCATCACGATAATGTTACACAACTAACACATTAAGAGTCTTAGTATTTCAATCGCAACATTTCAATTTAAAAATTAATTGAATGTAGGAACTGAATATGAGTTCCAATTTTTTCTAATAACTTTTCTAGCTACTGCCAGGAGACTCCAGAACAGTTTTTGTTCTTTGGCTTTTGCAAATAAAGGAAGTAGAACATTCATTAGTATTATTGATCTAGTTAAAGAACAATTAATGTACCACATCCCCTTAAAAACATATTTATCTCTTCCCAATATACATGTAATTTTTTCACAATCCATAAACATGTGTCCTGTTAGCTTTTCCCATCTTTACTACATCTCCAATAAACTAAAGAAGTCATTTTAATAAACTTAGAGATTTTATAGAGTAACAGACATTCTATGTATATATATATTTCCACAAAAAAAAAACTTTCATAGGTTCATAGGTTCATAGGTAGGTACTAGGCTATCGGCCAAAGGGCTTACGTAAACCTAGCCAACAAGGTTCCCTGGCTTACGCCACCCAAGAAAGTTATTTTCCTGTGCCACTGTCGAGCAGAGACACAGAAGTGATCGCCGGGGTGTATTTCCTATTTCCCATCCACTCATCAAGGTTTTTCTTGAAGAGTGCTAATGAAGAACTTTGCTTGACATAGGTGGATAGCCTGTTCCAGAGTATGGGGAGTCTCTGGGACAGGAATCTATCCCTCCAGCGTGTCCTGTTTATTGTGGTGACAAGGTTTAGGTCCCTAGAGTGTGTAGCTCAGAGGGATTGGTATTTCTTTAGGTGTAGCATGTCCAACAGCTCCGGGTTTGACATAGCTTTATATGTTAGGCAGAGATCACCTCTGAGTAGGTGATGTGCCACGGAGTAAAGCTGGAGTTTTTTGAGGCGGTCAGTGTAGGGCATTTGTTTGAGGCCAGTAATCCTCTTTGTGAGGTACTTCTGTGGCCTTTCCAGCTGCTGCAGATGTCTTGTTAGGTACATTCCAAAAGGGGCGTTGTACTCTATAATGGTTCTAATGAGTGTTGAGTAGAGGGGAACAATTACCTCTTTTTTCCTGGATGAGAACCCTTTTATGATGAGGTGTGCCACGTAGAAGGATTTCCTGACTACTGTGGCAATGTGACTATCAAAGGAGAGACTACTGTCCACCTGGGTCTCAATGTCTCTTATCATGCATTTGGTGTTAAGTAGATTGCTGCCTATGTGGTAGTTCATGGGTACAGAGTTTTACCAAAGGGGATGACACTGCACTTTTTGGCATTGAACTTGAGGCCATGACTCTGACACCAGGCATCTGTCTCAGTGAGGCCCTTCTGTAGGATGTCCACATCATTTAGGGATTTGACTACGGCTACTAGTTTGCAGTGATTTGTGAACTTCATTAGCCAGAGGCCTTCTGTGTTAGCCTGTACTTCAGAGAAGTAGATACCAAACAGGAGAGGTCCCAGGATGGAACCCTGTGGTACTCCACTTGTCACTGCTTTGAGGTCAGATATGGAGTCTGTAACTTTTACAGTGTGGGTTCTGTCAGTAAGCCAGTTGGCAACCCATCTTGTGACGTAGGGATTTATACCTAGTTTAATGAGTTTAGCTATAATTCCAGAATGGGGGATGGTGTCAAAAGCCTTGGCGAGGTCAAGATAGGCTGTGTGCACCACCTTACCCTCATCTACGGCTTTGGTGACTGCCTGAAAGAAGTTGATCCGGTTCAGGAGGCATGATCTGCCTTTCACAAACCCGAACAGGGTGGGATCCAGAGTTTGGAGGTTACCAATGTCTTTGTTTATGAGTTCCATGATGATACGTTCCATGGCCTTGCAGACCAGGCTCGACAGGCTAATAGGTCGATAGTTCCTGGGATCAGTGGTGGTTCCCCCTTTGTGGAGTGGAATAACTGTTGCTGTGTGCCATTCAGTGGGCACAAAGACTGATGCAAGGCTATTATTGAACATGGTGCTTAAGTGGGGAGCCAGTTCGTTCTGAAGTTCGTGTAAAACACAGCCTGGGATGTTGTCCAGTCCCATGGATGCTGTGTTTTTGGCTTTAGAGAGTGCAGCTTTTACTTGCGTAGTTGTGATTACAGGGACTCTGCATTCTCCCTGTATAGATATGGGCCCTTTAGGGGGTGAGAGGGGGGTAAAGTTAGCACTGACCCTATCTGCCAGGATGTTGGCAGTATCAGTTGGTTCTGTAATTTTCATGCCTTTGTGCTGTAACTCAGAGCAGATCTGGGTGTTGCTATCAAGATTCTTGACATAGCTATAGAATGCTTTGTGGTTGTCCTTGGAATTAGTGGCGATTTTGTTTTCATAGCTAGCTTTGGAGGATTTTATAAGGGATCTCAGCTTCTTACTGAGGCTGACCAGGGAGCTCCTCCACTCATGAGATTTTACTCTCTTTTGCAACAGTTTCTTCCTTCTGTTGTACAGTTTGTTTATGGCAGGAGACCACCAGGTTGGCTTCCTTTTTTTGGAGGATAGCGTCTTGGTTCTGTTTGGGATAGCACAATCCATGCATTTGTATAAGTGCTTATAGAGTGCATTTGTGTAGGATTCAGCAGTTGTAACTGTATTGTCCATCTGCATGGGTGTCATGAAGTTCACCACTTCTGTCTTAAAAAGCATGAAGTTGGCTTTGGAGAAATTGTTTACTGTGGTTTCCTTAATGGGGGGTGGGGGAAGGGATGTGGATATCAAGGGTGATTAGCTTATGGTCGGCTTGGACCAACGAAGAGTTGACTTCAGGTGTGTCACTCATGTTGGTAATGACTAGGTCTAGGATATTGTTGCCCCTGGTGGGGGTGTGGATAAGTTGATCTAGGGCATTGAAGTTTATGAATTCCAGAAAGCGTTGAGCTAAGGAGTTGGTACACGAGTAGTTTTCCCAGTTAATAGTGGGGTAATTGAAGTCGCCCATTATTAGGGTGTTTGGTTGAACCCTAATAATTTCCAGTACATCAAGAAAAGAGGAGTGGGAATCCTGGGGCATGGTGGGGGATCTGTAGCAAGCTACAATCTGGATTGCAGTTTTGCCCAGAGTTAGTTGCACTTGGATAACCTCGGATGCATTATGCTGAGCAGCTAGCCTGGAGGTGTGGATATCCTTAATGAATATGGACACACCTCCGTCTTTGGTGTTTTGGTCCAGGTTACATGGCCAAAAAGTGTGGTATGAGTTATAGCCTGGTAGTGCAGGGGTGCTTGAAAAATTTGACTAACTGATTTAAGTAACAAAGTCTTATTCTTACCATCTATTGAGCCACTCAATCCACTATCTAAAAAGTTTCAGACATTTGCATCATAATTAGTATTACTATTTATAATTAACTTATATAACTTGGACATGCTTTATTTATAGGTCAATTTATCTTTGATAATAACATTCATATGTTCATATAATGGGGGAATAGTGTTCTGCTCCTCTTTGCTCATAGTATCTACAAATTAATTTAATTTCTTACTGATGGATAATATTAACTGGTTAACAGATTCATCCAACTTATAATCTTCCATTAAATATTCTGGCAACTTAGTTTTTCCTTTTTCAAAGTAACCAGACCATAATACTAATCCATTCCTTTTTAGTAAATTCGTTTTAACATAACATTGTTCTGAGATTCCTTAAATCTATTTGTGTGTCCAATGGGAAAGCACAAACATTTCCATTTTGATAGTAATGGAGTTATAAAAACATATTCTTAACTGTTTTAAGAATTGATTTCATATATGCAGATTCTAAAGACTGAAAAGAATTTTCTTCTAAGGTAAATTTTATTAACCATATGAAAGGATTGTTACATATTTCTAATGTGTCATATTTGATAAAATAAAGAATGTAGTATAGTCTGTTCCTGAATGGTTTTCCATTTACTATTGTAAGTTGTGTCTATCCAGAATGTAATAAAGTTAAAATCTGCAGCAATAAAATAAGATTCTGCATTTGGGAAGCTAATACCACCATGCTCCCATATTGGCTTTTTAGGATACCATAAGAATGAAATTAACATTTTTTTTCCATTTTTTGTCAGGTATTTAAGCTATTGAATGCAATATGTGTATAATATTAGGTAATATAATCATTTTAATAAGTACTAAGCTATCCTCAAGATTAAAAAAAAAACACATTCATTCAATTTTGCAATACGAAGTAACACTTCTTCAATCATTTTTCAAAATTATTATTAATAATCTTACTCATATCTTGACAGATTTTTATTCCCAAATATTTTATTTTCCTTCCCAATTATATTTATCTTTATCTTTAAACTTATTGTCTAGTAACTGATTCAACAGTAAAGTTTCAGATTTATTATTATTAAATTTCAACATCAATACTTCTAGAAACTTTTCAATTTCCTCATCTCTTTCTTCAATTGAAAAATTTAACTCTCCTATAGTCAGTAAAATATCATCTACAAAAAGATGTATTTCAGATTGACAATACTTGTTGATTGAGAATCCATCAATTTTTCCATTGCTTCTTATACTATTAGCTCAGGGTTCGATAACTAATGCAAATACTAGAGGAGACAAGGGATACCCTTGCTTTGTGCCTTTGAAGTGAATCCTTGAGAAATGTGAGATCCATTTTTAACATATGCTTTGGAGTATCTATACAGATATTTTAATATTCCAATAAATTGCTCTGGAAAGGCAAATGCTTTTAAACTTTTAAACAAGTAGTTCCAATCTACAAAATCAAAAGCTCTCTTAATATTTAAGCTAATTAGGGCCAATTTCTTGTTCATTCCTTTGGCTAATTCTAAGATAGTTACTACCCTTTTTATATTATAATATATTAATCGTGTGACTATAAATTCTGTTTGATCTTTAGTAAGTAATTTTTTACTATATCGCTTAATCTTGTAGCAAAGATGGAAGTAAATATTGTAAAGTCTAGACATAATAATGAAATATGTCTATATGAGGAAACTAACTTATTATATTTTCCTTGCTTAAGTATAAGTGATATTACAGAAAATTTCCATGATGGGGGAATTATTTTGTCATTCTGAATCATCCTGAAAACATCACTCAGTAATTCTAAAATATTTAATGGTGGCAGAAAATATAATTCCATACTTAAACCATCTAACCCTGGAGCTTTGCCATTTTCCCTTTTTTAAAGCCTCTTTAATTTCTATTAGGGTAATAGTCTTATTGAACAGAGATATCACTTGGTCATTAAGTTTATTAGCAATATTTTTCATTAAATACTTGTCAATTTTGTAATCATCTGGCTTTTTATTTTTATCTTTATTAAGATCCTTGTGGATATTTTCAAAAAATATTAAGCATTTCCTCTATGTCTGAAATAAACGTATTAGTGTGTGGATTTCAGATATTATTGATTTGTGCCTTTCTGCTTAACATCTTACTTCTATTAGCTAACCTATGTAGATTTTTTGAAGTCATCACATAAATGTGTAATTTTATTTTTTTTCTAAAGCTATCTTAACTTTATCCATCAAAATTCTTTGATATTTTGTCATTCATTTTTTAATGACTTCATTATTATCCAATTGTTTCTTTGTTGTTCAAACCTCACTTTGTGTAGTTCATCTTCTATTTCTAACAATTCCTTATCCCACTCTTTCATTTTATTACAAATCCCATCTTCACATTCTATTAATATGCATTTTATTGAATCCCATTGTATGACTTTACTAACCCGTCCATTATCATTAAAAGATTAAAAAAAAAATCTTGAATATGTTCCTTAGGATAACTCTTAAATTCTTTTAATTTCATCATATATTTATATATATATATATATATATATATATATATATATATATATATATATATATATATATATATATGTATTGCAATACTATAAATAATCTGACATTTCCTTATAGTAATACTTAGTGCATTGTGCATGTCCTGTTAATGTCACAGATTAGGTTAACATCCATTGAGCGAGTGAATCTTGTCCCATTTGACTAGTGGATGTGTAGCATTTCCATTAGGGCAGATTCCAAAACTGCTCTGTAGGCCAGGCACAAGTCATCTCTCAGCACCCTATAAGATACAGAGTACAGTGATAGGGTCTTCAGTTTGTCCACATAGGTCATGTGTTGAAGGCTCTGAATTTTCTTGGTGAGAAATCTCTGAGATCTCTCCAGCTGCTGCAGGTGTCTGGTGAGGTACATACACAAGGGAATGTTGTACTCTATTAGTGGTGTGATGAGGGATGAGTACAGGAGAGTTATAACATCCTTAGCTCTGGATGTGATGACCTAATTTTTGAGATGTGCAATGTACAATGTACAAGGCCTTTCTTACCACTGTGAACACATGGTGATGGAAGGTAAGGTTGGTATCAACCTGTGTTCCCAAATCTCACACAACAGGAATTGAACTAAGGGGGGTGCTGTAATATTGTAATTTGCTAGGACTTCCCCTTTGCCAAAAGGGATGATAGCACATTTTTTTTTCGCATTTAGTTTAAGTCCATGGCTTTGGCACCAATCATTTGTCTGTGTAAGCCCTTTTTGTAGTATGTTAGCATTGTTGGGGGACTCAATGACTGCACATGAGATCATCTGTTACCAGCAGTTCAAAAGACAGATGCTAGAAAACTGGATATAGTGGTCCATAAAAAGAAGACAAAAGTAGCATTGATCATTGAAATTGCCACACCCAGTGACTACAGTGTGTTGAATATAGACAGACACAAAGTCATAAAATATCAGGATTTGCAGGCAGAAATGAGAGCAATGTAGAAGAAAGATAAAATTGGCGAACTCTATAACATCGTCACATAAACATCGATCTACGAAAAGAGCAAAGGATGGAAACGCCAAAAGACACAACGCCGAATGGATTTCCCTGGCCAGCAGGGTGATTGTGGGGATGAGGAAATATATCCTTTTCCCCACTGTAGAGCGGTCTTGGAATTGGTATATATAAGTAGGGTGGGGTGTGAGGGGTGCAGGGGGGCTTGCCCCCCTGCAAAAACATTTATAAAAGTGTTTTACGTTGTGTTTGTTTACTTTGGTTTTACTTACCTGTATGGCGCTGTTGCTTCCGAGAATCTATTCGACGCTGTGACTTTTGGCGTTTCCGTCCTTCGCTCTTTTCGTAAATCGATGTTTATGTGTCGATTTTCTAGCGTTCGCTGATTTCAGCTTTCGTGCTTGTGATACAGACCTGACTTTCTTTTATTGCTCTTTTGATCTATTGCCATAATTGAGTTTTCTATTAAATGACTATAAACTCTGTCTGCATCAATTCTCATGTATAGTTTATACTTAGTCAGTAGGCAAGTTATTGGTCTATAATTTTTAGGGTAGCTTGCAGGTTCACTCTAAAGTAGGAGCATTGTTTTTCCTGTTGTTAACCAGGTTGGTGTCTGTTTGGGAAGTGCATGTAAATAGTTCTTACTCATGGCTAAATCTTTGTGCAAAGGTGTTAATACTTTTAACCAGAAGTTAGGCACTGCATCTGGGCCTAGGGATTTCCAGTTAGAGGCTTTCCTTAACTTTATTTCAGTCTTTCTGGCTGTTACTTCATCCCATTTCATATCCTATACCTTTAAACCTTGTATTTTTTGTTTTACTTCTTATATCCATTTAACATCTTTGTTATGTTACACAGGAATTTCATAGATACTTCCCCAAAATATATCTATTTCTTCTTTTTTGGTGGTCTTTCAATTACTTTTACCTTGTTTTCCAATTCTCTATAAAACTTTTTTGGGTCATCAATAAATTACTTATTTTGTACTTATCCTTTCTATTTATCTGTGTATCTTCCAAGTTTTCCGTCTGTGCTGAGATTGTTAGTTTATTTGCAATAGTGCAGGATAAGTCCTGATCTGTTCTAATACTGCACATTGCTTTTATCATGTCTCTCATTCTAGGTATTTTTGTTGTTCTGTTCCCTCTTCTGTACTCTTCTAACAGTGACACTTCTTGTCTTGATTGCTTTATACTTTTCTCTATTCAATACTTCCATGATGGTATTCGATTTCTCCTCTTCCTTTCCCTCACTACCCTGTGTTCTTGTGGTAGAATTTTATCTGTTATTAATTTAACTGCACAATAATATATCCTGTCTGCTACTATTATATTGCATGGATCTCTATGGACAATCCTAATTACTGTGTTCTTTTGTTTTGTCAAATTTCTGATTTTTGCATTTTATTGACCTTCTGCAGTCTATTTCTTTCATTGATCTTAATAATCTATCAATCTCTATTAAATCAAGCAACTCTTGTCTTATCTAATTTTCTTCTAAACCGAGGGCTCATTTTTTGTTTTCCATTTCTTGTTGACATTCTATAGAAAGTTCTGTAACATCTTCAATTGGCACATTCTCTTCAGTGTCATCCTGTGCCATCTGTTGCTCTGTTATATTGGAGCTCACTGGCTTATCACTCCTCAACATTAACTGTGTCTGAGTTTCCACAGTTTCCTGTTCCTTCCCTTGCTGTTCAGTTTCAAGTGAATGTTTGTACTGGTTTGCTGTGGAAGGCTCCAAAATATCTTCATATGGCACTTAACCAATTGCTTTCCGTTCCACTGGTTTCCCCTTAATTTGGATGTCCATTGCTTTATCCTGTTGTGGTGCTTTCTGAATTAGATTTTCTACACTGAATCTTTCACTTCGCAGGTACTCCATAACCTCAGTTTCTATTTCTTTAACTTCTCCATTCCTAATCTCCTTTTCTACTTTTCCTTTTTGTCTTCCTATTTTTTGTATTGTAAGGTTTTCCATGTCTGGATCCTTTACCTGCTTTTCTCTTCAAATATCGTTATTTCTTTTTAAAATAATATCTAAAATATCTCTTTTTCTTGCCCATGTCTATATTTCTTCTTCAGGTGTCTCCTGATCTTCCTTTTTCTCTTTACTTTGGAGACTCGTTCCATCATGCTGTAATGTAACCTGTGTTAGACGTTCTATACAAAATCCTTCACTTTGCAGGCACTCCATAACTTCAACTTCTATTTTTTTAACTTCTACTTTACTAATCTTCTTTTCTACGTTCCCTCTTTGTGATATTATTTTTTTATTGTGAAATTTTCCATATCTGGATGCCTTTGTCTGTATTTCTCATTGAATATCTTTGAGGGTGCCTTTTTTATGTTGATTAATTTGGATTTCGCCTTTGCATAAATATTGCACCATATCAGATCTCTCTTTATTTCCTATTTCCATATTTCATTTTTATACTTTTCAAAAAGCTCTAACTTTTGTTGTTTATATTTCCACACTTCCTCAAATGCCTCTGTTTCCAAACAGATCAACGTTTCTTGTTCTGTATACTGTTTTTCACAAATATGTTGCATTAATGAACACACATTTTTATCTGAGGCTTCTGACAGTTTTTCTTGTGGAAGTATTTTTCTTTCCTTTAACTTTTCTCTTAATCTTTTTGTATATCTTGTGTCTGGAAATTCTTGGCTTTTTGCATAATAGTAACAATACATAACCTCTTTCTTATCCTCAGTAGTCCACCCTATCATCTTTATGGCTCTTCTCTGGGCTATCAGGTTTTCTGATTTTTGTGGACTGCTACTTCCTTCTACAATGGGAGGGGGGATCCTTCTCCTGGGCCTGGCCTGGCGCCATTGTAGGAATGTTTCCATATTTTGAGGATTCTACGCTGTCATTTTTTTCCAGTCCTGGCACCAGTGTGCCAGCCAGGATTGGGCACTTTTTTATCCTGGGTCTTGTGCACCCAGCTATTTTTTTAATTTTTAGCCTATGTCTGTCCATAAAATATGCTATATAAATACAGTCTATATATCAGTGTCATCTTGGTGAGATTTTGTGATAAATAGGGTCGACCTCATGAAGATACTAACCAAGATTTGATGATGAATTCAGTTTCAGTAATACTACTCTCTTTGCTTGCTGACCTAGCATCTCTCCATTCGGACCCCTCACTGACTTATCATCTCTCCATTCGGACCCCTAGCTAGGTGAGTTTCTCAATCATGCCTGACTGGGGAAGAATTGTGTCAAATGCTTTGGCTAAGTCAGGTTAGGCTGTATGTACTATTTTGCCTTCATCCAGGTTTAATAAGCATGATCTACCCTTAACAAAGCCAAATACAGTCAGGTCAAGAGTGTAAAGTTCACCTATGTTTTTGTTAATAAGGTCCATGATGATTCTCTCCATGGCATTGCAGATAAGGCTGGTTATGCTTATGGGTCTATAGTTCCCAGAGTAGGATGATGGACCCCCTTTGTGCAAGGGAATTACTATTGCTGTTTTCCACTCTGCTGGGATAAAGCCAGTGCTTAGACTAGGGTTGAAGGGAGTGCCAAATGGTTCTGCTAGGTCCTGTTTTAGACCATTTAGTAGGTAGCCTGAGATGTTATCCAGTCCCATAGAGGCTGTGTTTTTGGCCATGGAGAGTGCGGTTATGACCTGCTCTTTGGAGATACTAGGTAGAAGACTGGTGGCAGGTATGCTTTGGCGCATATCTGGTAGGGGTGAAGTTTGTGGCAAATATGGTTCGTAGCAGGTTGGCAATGTTCTCAGGAACAGTATGAGTAGTACCATCCACTACCAGTTTGGCACAACTCTGGGCCTTCCCTTTTAAATTTCTGACATAGCTAAAGAATACTTGTGATTATCCTTAGCTAGAAATGATAGTTTAGCTTTATAATTGGCTTTAGAGGACTTTACAAGATATCTAATTTGCTTGTTCAACCTGTGGAGAGTGTCCTTTCTCTGCTGAGTCAGTTCCCTCTTGTTAATGGACATTAGTTTCTTCCTCTTGTTGTATAACCCATTATGCTTGATGTCCACCAGGGTGGCTTGTTTTTTGTGAGGACCTTGTTTTCATCCATTCAGGTACAGCAGAGTCGGTACATTTGTATAGGTGTTTATACAGGGCATTTGTGTACACCTCTGTATAGGAGTCATATTTGACAGTGGTAGCAGGGGGTGAAACTATTTATGGCATTGCTCTGGAGGCTATAGTTTGCTTTGGAGAAATTTTTCATCCTTTATGTTCTTGAGGGGGTTCAGGTACGATTGTTACTTCAAATGAGACTGATTTATGATCAGACCTTATCAGAGAGGGCAACACACAGGGGGTAGAGCAGGGACCCCCTATGTTGGTGAGTACTAAGTCTAGGACATTTGAGCCCCTTGTGGGGGAGCAGACTATCTGTTCCAGAGCATTTGTATTAACAAAGTTCAGGAACCTTAGTGAGAGCATGTTTGTGCTCATATATGACTCCCAGTCGATGGAAGGATAGTTGAACTCACCCATAATCAAGGTGTTTGGCTATATAGTGAATGACTCAAGTAGGTCAATGTAGGCAGAATGGTTCTTGTGGTTGATCATGGAGGACCTATAGCTAACAATGATATGGAAGGGGGTTTTACCTACAGTTAGTTGGACATGGAGTACCTGTAGGGAATCATACTCTAGATATAGTAAAGCAGTAAAACTATCTATTTATGTTCCTTATCATGAAAATGTTTTAGCTTTAAATATAAATACATGCTTACATATGTTTTGAAGCTTAAAGTCCAGTCTGAGACTCATCTTCAGATATCCTGCCTTCATGATCCCTTTAACCTTCTTCCATACTGCTGATCTGAGCACTTTGTTGTTACATAAGTTTCTAAATATTCCATCTTCTTTCAGGTTTCTTCTTTGAAACTTGCTATTTTGGCATCCAGTTTGTCCATTTTAAGTAATACATACTACATGCTAGATATTAGTAACTGGATTTATTTTTTAGCACAAAAATCCTGAGTACCATTTTTTGAATGGCTTATGCTGAAGTCTCTTCTTTCTTAACCAAGCAGTTGAAATTCTGACAGGAAAATTACAGATTTTGAAGAACTTAAATCTTTTCTCTGACTTTTAGTGAATAACATTAGCTAACAAGTATATCCAAATTTTTATTTTTTATTATATTTTCTGTCAGGGAAATGTTTTCAGTCACAGAGCCTTCACCTCTTATTACTCTTGGTTAGGCAATTAGCTATACATACCCCTCACCCCATACAGTGCTTGTCTAACCAATGAATAAACTAAAATTAATCTTTCAAATACTCTTGGTCTCAATGGGTAGTTGGTGGCAAAATACTATTCACTGGGAATTGAATAATTAGTCTTTGACCCTATCCCAGTGACAAGACAACCACATACACAGCATGGCAGATCATGGTAACAATGAGACAATAGGTACCAGTTAAGTCATACACTGCATTGAGGATAGCAAGTTAAAATGGGACAACTCATGAGATAAAGAAAGATGAAAATGCCAAAGAAGAAGAATTATAACAGGATCAGGATTACTTAGCAGATTCACATCAAGCTACTTATATGCATTTTTTTTATTCTGCCAATACCTTTTATTCTTACATTTCCAGAAGAAACAATAAAAGCAGTGTAGTGTGAAATATGGAGCTAAGCATTTTAGAGGATTACATGAGGGACACAATTCTACTATTCCATTGGTCTGACTTATACACATCTCATGTATAACACAGTTTATAAATGTGCCATGATAAGGTGATTAAAAGAAAATAATTATAAAAGTTTGACTGAAGTATACATTTTAAGCAGGTATAACATATGCTAAATAGTTTGATGTATGGAAGAAAATGTTTTGAAAAATGATATGTCATGGGTATAAATGCTATGAATCTCTAAAGACATACAAATAACTGTTTTAATCTGAGAAAAATCAGAATATTAAGCCTGGTGTAAAAGAAATGAGTCAGATTGATCTCATAAAATAATAATCTAATAATTGTATTCTGCTGCTATCAAAGCATATGATGTCATATGTTGTAAAGTACATTACCTTTACATTTGGGCACTGTTCCTATTTTGACTAAATACCACACTGTTCTTTTTAACATTGTTAAAAATATATTATATTTGATTGACTTACTCTGGTATGACTGATTATATATTAATTTTAGGTTATGGCTGAAAAAAGCCCTTTGGATCAGTTATCTTCTAGGTTAACTGCTGAATAAATAAAAAAATAAAATCTGATTAAGCTACTAAAATATAACTGAGTTGTATAACTTGCTGAGCCAATAATATATTTTTCTTTCACTTAAAATTATATTAAATGTGCTCACCACTTCTCTGGATCACAAATAGATATGAGTCATTGAACAAAGTTTTATTTCTTATTATGTAATTATGTTTGTATTGCAGTGAAGTGTTTTTTATGTTTCTACCTTAATGCAAGTTTTTTTTTATGTTATATAGAATTTGTTTTTAAATGTATTTCCCGGGTCTATATTATAAAGACGAATGCTTACTTACCCGAATACCTAAACCTCGACCCGTCTTTATCGAACCGCATATACGCTGAACACCCTAAACCGCGAAATTCAAAAAGTCGAACTGTCATACTTGCCCCACCCCACTGCCCGCTACATACTACCTACACAAACAAACTAAATGAACCACATACATACACTAACCAAAACCCTACTTCTAACGCTAAACTAAACCCTACTTCTAACCCTACACTAAATCTTACATATACCACCATGTATGCACTTAACTTAACCCGCACCCTAACCCTAAGGTCCATAACTATCATATACTTACCTTAAAAAGCTAAACCCAAACAAACTAAATAATCCACACACATACACTTAACAAAACCCTACACTAAATCTAACATACATTACCATCTATGCACTTACCTTAACCCACACCCTAACCCTAAGCTCCGTAACTATCGCACACTTACTTACGGAGCTATACCGCAGAAAGCCAACCATAACGATTCAACATTTCTGCTTTCACTCTTCTGGACGATCAATGTTTTTGCGGTTCGATGAAGACGGGTTGACGTTTAGGCGTTCGGGTAAGTAAGCGTTCGTCTTTTTAATATAGACCCATATTTCCCTTCATCGAACATTTGATGCTCTGCAGCCATATGACATTACAATTTTCATTTCCTTTTCTTTATTCAACAGTAAATTAAATAGTAATAAAAATAAAGTAATAAGTTTTGACCAGAAACATACATAGTGATTGTAAACCCTGTAAAAGCACAATGTCTAATAACCAACTATGACATTAGATAAATGAAGATGCAGCAGAAATGATGCATGCATTCAGAGGCACTTCAGATATTGTCAAATAACTGATCATTTCTGTATATTTGAAAACTGAGTGGTCACTGCAAAGTAAGAAGGTACAGAACTCTAGACAAGGAGATCTTATTTCAGTAGAAGATTCATTTTCAGTTATGGTCAGAGGTGTCAAAGCTGCTATAATATAATCGCATTGTAATGGAGCTCTCTCTATCTCCCTGGTGACCTTGCTCTAGTAATTGAACTGAACACTGGTGGAGATAGCAATGTGGATGTGAATGGAGATGGAAGGACATAACTGCCAACTTGCCCAGCTGGTAGGATCATATTTTTTAACATCTTAGCACAAACATTCTGGACAAAGACCAGAAATGATGGGGGCAAAGTTCCAAAATCAGGAACCAATTTTAAAAATAAGTTTTATAAACTTAGAAAGTCGATATAATAACAGGTTTTGCATTACCATGCATTTTTGAAGGATATAAAGTGTAAAGCTCATCTGTTATTATTTATTCACTGCAGTCCTCAATGATTCACCAGAAAAATACAAATTCTATGAAAAACAGACCTGAAATATGATATAAAAATCTGGACATACTGTGAAATTCTGGACAGTCAAAAGGTGTGGATGGGATGAAGGTAGCATTCTTGCTCTTGAGCTTTGAGGCAGGAGTAGCTATACCATGGACAACGCTAAGGAGGAGAAGCTAGATTGGCAAAAGGGTGTGCACCCTTTCTGGAGTGTAACCTTATAGAAACACGTGCCTATGAAGCCAGCACTATTGTAATTTTCCCTCCTAGTCACCGACATAAGATAAGAACAAGGGATTGGACCATGCAAAAAAAAAATAAGTTCATGTATTGTGTCTTTATCTGCTTCAGAAAATGATAGGTGCAACTGAACGGCAGTGGGAGAGGTATGGGGGAAGGTATGAGGAGATTGATTAAAATATAATAAAAAATAATAATAATTTTGATCAGACTACTATTTAAGACACTGTGCTATAATATTAAGCTGAGTCTTCAGCATCAGTAAATTGGTATCCATTACCCAGTCACCACTTCCTTAGGTAGCTTCCTTGTTTTTTATTTATGTATTTGTTTATTTGCTATGTGTTTGTATGTGTATGTGCTTAATGACATTACTGGCATAATTCATGCATCCAGCTGTAGGACTGCTTTTGATCCAATCCTCATAAGCATGAACTACAAGGCTTCAGTATGCCTAGCAAAAATTAAAGTCCAAAATTTGAATGCCCACTTACCCTTCCAACCATTCACAAACCTCTATTGCAATCCTGCTCAGAGACACTTTATCTCTGCATTATTAAAGCAAAAGAGGTGTGTTTGTGTTGACTGTAAATGTGAAGCAGCATACCGATTCACTGCTCAAAAAGGGGCTGAATAGCATGGCCTTCTTGGTGCTGTCTGGCACTTGTAATCCCAACAATTACAGGTGCATTCCAATGCTTATTGATGCAGATTGATTTAGAGGGTGACCACTGACCAGTTATTAGTTTGTCAGTGGCTTCTAAAAGCACTTTATATGGGAAAACTTGAGTGATTTATTCCTTTTGTTAAGGACTGCTATCTTCCTACCACCATTGTTACATCAGACAGCTCAATATTCAATTTCTGTATACAGTAGAGGGTCGATTATCCAAACTAATTGGGACCTAGGGTATTTCAGATAACCAAATTGTTCAAATAACCTGACATATAATGAACCAGATGAAAAATTACTAAAATCTTGTTTTTTTTTCTGCATGCAGGAATACACTTTTCATCCATTCAGCGATTCCAATGGCTAAAAGCTCAAAAACCATCTTCAAGCAAATACGTATAATGTTTACATATTCAGACTTTATGATTTTTTTCCTACCTGAAAAACTTTGGAAGGCTGGTTCTGATAACTGACAATTCTGATAATCAACGTTCGGATAATCAACTCTCTACTGTACCATTTCATTAAATGATTTGTAATAAAACTGATGTGGCAGTTACTGGAGCACTGTTGCTCTCCATGTGCAACCAATTTCTAAGTGACTATCCAGTACCCCCCCCCCCCCACACAGGACCTTGCTGATGGCTCATCTGCCTGTATCTATTCAACCCATTTATTCCTTGGGAGGAAGAGCCAGGCACAAGACCCATATGGCCCTTTCATTCCTGCCTGTAGGCCCTTTCAGCCCTTCTATTCCTCCAGCAGGTCAGGTGGTAGGGAGTGAGCCAGTATGTATGCTGATCCTTGTATTGGCCTTATGTCCCCTGCTGGTACACCCCCTTATCCATGCTGACAGTTCTTATATTCATACATGTGTATGAAGAGTGTAAATCTGCATGCTAAATCCACCATTAAATGCACTTGTACAATGAATGTAATGCTATCCGTTCTTGCTAAATGTTGCCCAATGATTGAGCAAGAGCCACTTCCCAATCCATCAGGACGGGGAAGCCAGCAGAGGCAATTCACTTGCATTCTGCCTGGCTAGCACCTACAGAGCATTGGCCAGGGGGTGGGGAGAGGTTTGCAGTTATGGTGATGCATAATAGAGGCATGCATGGGAGGAGGTATACACAGTGATATGCATGAGTCCCTGGGATGCTTAGATTTGCTACATGGGGACCTGGGAGGCTTAGGCAGAGATTGTTTAGAACAACCTCAACATATGTTGGTAGGGTGTGTAGCAGATAAAGCAACAGCAACAGTTTCTTCAAGTTAAGTGCAGTTCATTTACAGCAAAAAGATCAAAGTTCAACATCAACCTCAAAGAAAGCAAGGACACTTTTGCCAAATATAATTCTAGTTGCCTACAGTTAGGTTTTGTATTTCAGTCCACTTTTAAAGCCTTTTAGTGAATCATAATATTTCCTACACTTCACAAGGTTGATATTGCCGTTCTGGTCAAGCTACCTTGCAATCCACCAAACAGATCCACAGTAAGGCTCCTGATACTCTTTAAGTAGATCCCCAGTGTCTTCTAGTGGGGTTCTACCAAGGATTCTCATTCTTGACCTCAAAATCCCTCTGTGTGCGAGGCAAATGTCTGACACTGGGACTTCCAACCCTTCTTCCTACAGACCTTCACAAGTGTTTCACATTAGGCATTTACAATCCCATGTTTTTTACTACCGTAATGCATTGTCTATATGTATCATCACCAAGTTCTTACCATAATATGTAGTTGATATACAAGACATCAAACAGCATGTCTAACATATCAAACAGGCACTATGCTGCTATTTACTGACACCAGGAATTGTGAAGTGGAATGCCACTAAACCAAACAAGTATTTATATGTTTTGATTTGGAATCAGAGTGGTCCAAAAATGAGTTGTCAGTAACACAAGGCAGTTGTTAAAATGCCTCAAAGCTTCTAGAGGTAACAGACTTGCAGTAGAAGGGATATGAGAAAGCTGTGAGTCACTGAGGAGAAGAACATGATGTCACATATCTTGGCAGGCAGGAGAGACTAGCCGCAGAGTAGGGTTTGTTTTACTGACAGATGTTGACTCATGTTTTTAATACATCCAGTCAGGGTACCGGATAGCTTCAGCTATGGCAAACATCACTTTATGCTTTCTCCCTGGACGTCGGAATGATAGAAATGGTCAGTAGGCAGCTCAGCTATAGCCCTTCTGAGGCTGTAACTAAACAGTGTAAAGGTGATGAGGATAAGAATGAAGTGTGAGCTCATGATACTTCACCAGTAAATAGTCCAGCAGCACTGTCTGATGGGGATCAGCCACTGCTGGACAAGTAGTGGAGGCTGTGGTGGAGAGAGCAAGAGAGAGCAGTGGACAGATACATGGCCCAATTGGACAGCCTCTTTGAAAAGATTGTATATTCATTCACATGACTGGCCCTGACCATCAAGCCAATAGAGGAGGGTGTAATTCATACTACTGACCACCCTGATCCATCATTTGGTAATTGATCGCAATAATGTTCCTTTTGGCAGTTGTCACTCTGCTGATCATTCTCCACCCTATTCCCAGACAGGGTTGACCCTTCCACTTTATCACACCCCATAAGCTGTGCTTTGTCTAACTCTCCTGTCACTGTTTTCTACCCTCTCTTTGTCTCGCTCCTTCACGTTGCTCACTGCCTAGTGTGTGCACATTGACTCCTGTGTCTGTTTGTCTGTGTATGTGTTTGTGGGGGTGGGTGTGTGTGTGTGTGTGTATTTGTGTGTGACTACACTCCTATAAAATGATTTACCCAACTATCCTTTCCTT
>NC_056742.1:6617040-6647040 GCF_019279795.1 Protopterus annectens
GGTACTGTTATACAGAGCTGGATCATGTTCAAATGGGGCCCTAGGCAAAGCAATCAATGAGGGCCCCCTACACACAGCAGACCCCTCCCCAGCCATTCCTGTGTCCCATTACTTGGCCATCTGTCTCCAGTTACACTAAATTCTGTTTAAACATGTCAACATGCATACTATTTTCTTCCTTACTTTTACAATGATTACAGATATTAGGATTTAATTTAAAACTTTTATTTCAAATTTTATATTACAAACACTGATAGACAGCCCTAAACAAAACAGTAAAGTGTTACAATGAAAACAGACTTAATATTAAAAGTAAACTTCTCTGCCCTTGAAACTCACATTTATTGAAACAGCATCGAAACCCACATTCAAAGAAAATGCATCTGAGCAGTGGCAATGTCTACCTTTGTACTATTTTCAAAACATAGGCTCCTTGCACATAATTTTAGGGCCATGCAGAAGTGCATTTGTTCTTGGATTCACCTTTCTGATTGTATTAAACTACATTTCTTGTGTAAACTGCACATTTCAGAACATTTCAACCAAAAAAGGCCACTCAATTTCATTCAATATTCACAATCTCTGCAGAAGTAAAAGTCATCTGAATAATTCCACTTTAAAGAAATATTATAACTAATAAAGATGTTGCTACTAGGAAACAACTTTATTTTTCAGTATTTCATTTACAAATTCAGTGCCGCTGTCCTTGAGGAATAAACTGCCTAGGTTACATTAAAAAAATGAGAACCTGATAATATTTAAATAGGAAATGAATGGCAAATGAACAAAAGCTTCATAGTTACTAGGGATCTCATCCAAAGGAGGACACCCTAGACAGCAGCAGCCCCCCTTAAAGTACAACACAGTATCAGCAATCCATCAAAATGGAGTGGGAGTAGAACCCACAACCTTCTGCATTAAAAGCAAATATGTTACCTGTTGTGCTTCTAAAACTGCTTTCAAATTTTATAGCACGAACAGAGACGACCATTTGCTAAACAAAATAGATACACATTAAAAACAGCCTTAGCATGAAGAGAATAAACTTCTCTTTGCAGCTCACAATTCTTTTAAAATGCACTGCGGCTCACAATTCCTTGAAAATGCTCTGAATCTCCATTCCTTGAAAATGCACTTTGAGTAGTCTGGTAGATTATGTAGAGGATTCAGGCCTTTGTCTCCTGTGACTAAGGTACAGGGTTTGAGCTTGAGCAAACATGCCATCCCTAACTAGTGTGTTTCACACACACACACCTTGTGAGTCTAATTGATGCAGTTTAGACATGTTGCTGCTTCCTTGGAGTCTGGATCATACATTAAAGTTCTTAAACCTTAAAAGACGTTTTACTTTCTGTTCAAGAAATACACACACACACACACACACACACACACACACACACACTGTTCATTAATTTTGCATACACCTAACGATGGTACATTCATTAAGGCAGAAACAGGAATGCATTAAATGTCCAGCAGGTAGGCATTTTGTGTTACGATTTGTGTGTGGATGCAGAAAAGAAGAAGCGAGCAAGAGGAGGTGTGTGCATCGACACACACAAGGATGCACAGATGCAGAGCATAATTTTTTTTTTTTAAACGTAAATGTTGTGGCGGCCTCTACCAGTTAGTGGGGTCCCCTCCTCCTGTACAAGTTTATCATTTAAACAAACCACTATTATTTCAGTCCTTACTTGCTTTGGCAATCCATCCAACAAGAACAACTGGGTGGTTAATTCATTGACCCTGTCTTGCCAAGCCACAGCACCCCAAATCACTCTTTTGTGGTGAGAATCTTTTTCCAGCAGGGATTCACTTTTTGGCATATTTGATGTTATCGCTAGCAGTATGGGGGGGGGGGGGGCTATGCCAAAGCCAGGTCCTGAAAAATGTTAAGACATTTTATCCTCCATTTTTTGATCACTGCTTTCCTCACCCACTACAATAGCAATACCCACGCCTGGGTGTGGGTAATTCTGGATTTACCCACAGTTGGTGTAGTTTGGTCACGAGGGTGAAGCCCGAGTGGCCAAACAAAGCCAACCGTGGGTAAATCCAGCATTACCCACACCCAGAAGTGGGTTATTGCTATTATACAATGACATTATTTAAGAAAAAATATAATTACTTTTCTTAAATAATGGCATTGTATAATGCCTCCTTGCTGCCCTTCCGCAGCTGTCTGGTATTCTGTGGCAGTTCTGATGTACTGCGCATGCATATGCCTACACACTACATCAGAGCTGTGGGCAAAAGCAACGGAGAAAGTAAGATTTCCTTTGCTTTTTTCAAAACTGTCTCGCTATGTTAAATGGGTTTAACATAGCGAGACAGCTTTAAAAAAAGCAACGGGAATCTCCGTTGCTTTTTTTAAAGCTGTCTCGCTATGATAAACCCATTTAACATAGCGGGACAGTTTTGAAAAAAGCAACGGAGAAAGCAAGATCTCCGTTGCTTTTTACAAACTGTCTCGCTATGTTAAAGGAGTTTAACATAACGAGACAGCTTTAAAAAAAGCAACGGAGAATCTCCGTTGTTTTTTTTAAAGCTGTCTCGTTATGTTAAACTCGTTTAACATAGCGAGACAGTGTGAAGCAATGGAGATCTTGTGTTCTCGGTTGCTGTAAAAAAAGAGTTATAGTAATGGAAAAAGTCCGGGCGACTGGACCTTTTTCTGTTACTATAACTGATTTACAACGTGCACGCTGTCCAATCAGCGTGCACATTTTTGAATATTAATGGGGGGGTTGTTGTATAATGGACAATAACAGACTGCCAAGGCAGGACCTGCAAAAGTAAGGTTACATGTATGTTCCAACACACCTTCTGACAGCTACAATGCTATGCAATATCTGACAGACCAAAGTAAACAAAGTGAAAGAACCCCATAAAAGAAAAAAAAAGATTGCCCAAGTAAATCACTTTTAACTTGCTTCAGATTTTAACGTTTCTTTTGCTTTTTCTTCTTAAATGACCAGAATGTTGTGTCTTTTGAGAACAATTTAATGAATTATACTATTAAATAATATAGATATATGTGGACTAACAGTTATACTTGCTGTTTACTGCTTTAGAAACAATATCACAGTTATTCAGTGACACAATATTCTGTGGAATTATAAACCTTCATTTCCCCAAGTTAAATTTTGGCATTTTTTCTAAAATGAGAAATGATCTAGCTTACCCAAATGACCATTATATTGTGCTGTTTGTAATGAAGTCATGCTGATAAACTACATGTTTTGACTTAGGCCACTCTTTCACTCAAGAGGTTGCCTGTAACCTCATATTCAGATCACTAATTCAGACTAACCAGGTGACTATTGTGAGCAAATGACCTTTAAGGGTTAAAGATCTTTCTTTCCATGTAAAAGTTCTTTGTAGTTGTAAAGTCAAGGAAGTTTGTTTATATGGATATATATGTGTGTGTGTGTGTGTGTGTGTGTGTGTGTGTGTGTGTGTGTGTGTGTGTGTGTGTGTGTTTGCATGTGCTTTTTAGATGAAAGGGTTAGGAAATGGAAAATATTGGATAAATTTGGCTATTTGCAACTAAAATCTATATTTCAAAAATGCTAATACCTCCTTCTCTACTTCCTTTACTTCAAACATGTTAACTCAACAGCTTTCCTGGAGGCAAGAGCATTGCATTTATTACTGGACAAAATAGCTGTGCTACTACTATATAGAACATATGGCTTCCTATAGAAAATTGAATACAGAAAGAATCCTGAACAGCATTAAATAAAGAACATTCATTCATGCTTGATCGTTACTTTCTGTGCTGATAACAATATGATGTGCAATGTGCCGAGGGAGTTGTGTATCCCACAACTTAATACTCAGAATAACACATTTGAAGAAAAGCATATTATCATGTGCAGATTGAAGATAGTTCTCCAGGAAGTTTCTGCTCTGAATAAACTTTAATAACTGTGCACTGGTTTACATTATATAGAGGCTGAAGGAAGGGGAGAGCAACTGAAGTTTATAGTAAAATAGTTAACATTTTTTGACTGAATACTCTTGCAGCACTCTAGTAATTTTAAAGGATTTTTTTACTTTCCCTTTCCCCCGAATGTCTTGATGTCTAGCTGTCATACTCTACATTCATACACACTTTGTTTTGATGCAGAGGTGCTTTAGCTTTCTCCTTTGAGGTTATCTGAAGGGCAGACGTGTACTTAGTCCTTCCACCTAGCATTTTGCTACCCAGTGAATAAATGTCTTAAGCTACACCACAGTGTCTTGCTGTGGTTAGATGACTGGCTGCAGTACTTAAAAGTGATCCATTTACAGTAGTATATTTATGCAACTTATTTTGCTTTCATCATAGCCTTTTTCAGCTTAGATCTAGCTGTTGACTTGGAGGAGTTGTTGCCTACATATCATGAACTCCTGCTAGTCTTCGTCATGTCAGGTTTGTCTTGTAGTCAGTGAGCACAGGATTAAGGCTATAATCTGTTAAACTGCCTTGTATAGTCCACAGTTTGATTTCTTCAGCTTCCTTTTGCCTGCTATGTTACTCTCTGAACAAGTCATTTAACCTGCCACTGCTCCATGATTAAATCTGAGAAAGGGCCATTTGGATCAGTGGTCTGCCAAATACAATATACAAATATAAACTAATACATGAAATACTAAAGTCAGACTGAGTCAAGTGTTTTCAGGAAAATGATAGCGGGGACAATGCAGTTACTTGCACTGTGAAAAGGCTGTTGCTACAACATACTTTCTTCCACTGTTGCAATGACCACTTGTCTTAGGACAGAGGTATACCTCTCAACTGTCCAGATTTTTTTTCCAGTCAGTGAAGGCCGTGCATGAAAGGTCTGTCATTTGCTACCCACATGCACATGCATTGTTCCATCCATTTTCCCTTCCTCAACCCATAATTGGCACTTAAGATGTTTGAGAGTGAGGTATCATTCATGATGAACAAAGTTCCCATCTGCAGAGTATCAGATATTTCATTTATTATCCCCAGTCCCCTCTATTTTAAATTCACTGGGTTTTATATCAGTTCACTTGTGCATCTCATTGACTTTAATGGGCTGAAGTGTGTGTGTGTGTGTGTGTGTGTGTGTGTGTGTGTGTGTGTGTGTGTGTGTGTGTGTGTGTGTGTGTGTATGAATGTGGATGCATGTATATATATATATATATATATATATATATATATATATATATATATATATAACGTGTGTATATTGTAGTATGGAAATCTATGACAAGTGGAGTCCCAGAACTGTGAAAAATAAAGTGGGAGACTTTTAACATAACAATGAAGTACAAAACACATTGTTACCCATTAAAAGCATTTGTTGCAAAGTTACAAGAAACAACCATCCCCATGAGGGATCTGTAGACTATCCCTACAACTTATATAGATTCACTCATATATTGCTGTACCTTGTAGAATGAGAAATTCTCCAAGATACAGTAATTACAGGTTTGGCATATATTTCAGTCTTAAAAGCTTGGATTTTCATGTTTTTCAAGACTGCATTTAGTCTTTAATGTACAATGGGAACACACATGCATGCACAGATAGATTTTAACCATTTGAAATGCTGGGACTCTCTTTAGTGAGTCCCATAATGTTGAAATTGACTGGCCAAAAAACAGACTTACAAATGTCAAGTCCAAGATGGACATTTATCAGAATATTCCCTTTTCTCCAAAGTATGTCAAGCTCCAAGTAAAAAAAAAAATATATATAATATATATATATTATATATATATAATATATATATATATATATATATATATATATATATATATATATGTGTGTGTATATATATATATATATATATATATATATATATGTGTGTGTGTGTGTATATATATATATATATATATATATATATAGAGAGAGAGAGGGATAGATATGTGTGTGTGTGTGTGTGTGTGTGTGTGTGTGTGTGTGTGTGTGTGTGTGTGTGTGTGTGTGTGTGTGTGTGTGTGTGTGTGTGTTTCGGGATATGAAGGGCTCCCACCATAGCCAAGCAGCCATTTAAAGGAGAGAATGAAATCCAATATTCACTCTTCTTCATTTTCAATTTCTTTTTTCTCCATGCCACCACTCAGAGTTAAGAGTGACAACATTTCAATAGGGAGCCTAGATAGATGGATAGACAAATAAACAGACCGATAGATAGATAGACAGATAGATATATAACCACATAAAAAATTAAAGAAATGGTCTTTATTCTCTTTTTTTCCCCCAATTTTACTGAAATTGTTGACTAAAACTTTCTTTGTTTAGTTAAGAGTATCATATTCTATTCTTACCACGGATATTGTGGCACCTC
This sequence comes from Protopterus annectens, assembly GCF_019279795.1. Taxonomy (NCBI): domain Eukaryota; kingdom Metazoa; phylum Chordata; order Ceratodontiformes; family Protopteridae; genus Protopterus; species Protopterus annectens. The sequence continues at coordinate 6,623,349 of NC_056742.1, forward strand.
TTGTAGGTTAAGGGTTAGTTTGCCAGGCATAATATGAGTGTCAGGTGTGTTTAGATCTTGTTCTCTTGCCTTAGAAATACACAAGTAATTGTGCCTGTAGGTTCACTGCCATTGCATTAGCATTAAAATCAAGCAGAAAATACAGCTGGCTTGCAGGTTGTCATGCTTTGTGTTAAATTAAAACACAATAACTACAGGAGAGCAGTATTAACCAGAAAGCAGACCCTGGCCACCTGGTGTGACATCATACTAGGTCCATGTAAGGAAGGTCACAGTTGATCAATCACACACATCGGATGCCCTTATGATGCACTAAATAGAAGCATCTGCTTCAGCATCTGTCAGCCTAAATAACACTTTGAAGTCAGATCATAACAGATATTATTTAAAGTACAGACCAAGGCGTAACTGTTCCATTATTGTACATCATCAAAGCGTTCTTATTCATCAGCTGGTTTCTCTTTCTCATGGGACATATAATATAAAATGGGGAAAAATAGAAAAAAACTGTGAAAAAAAGTTGTATTGCAGAAGCAACCTATATCTTTCTGTATATATTCTTTGGTATGAGCTGAAACACAGGGTAGTTTATTAACAATAAAAGAGATGGTCAGTCCATTAATTAATTCATATGTTAGAAGCATAGAGGAAACAGCAGCTAAAATGTTGAGTCTTTGCTGAAACTCATATAAAGAGAAACATGTTGGATCTGATGTCTAATATCAAAAGCAGTAATATGGGTAGAACAAGAAAACAATGTTCACATACATAAAGTCTCTTGCCAAAAGAGTTGTAAAAAACTCTGACAACAGAGGATGGATCATGAGCTAAATTATGGAGTACTTTTTCATACAGCGAACAGTTATTTTGCAGTCTGTGTTTGTAAAAAGTAATAGACAAAAAAAAAAGTAATAGACACAACTAATGTATGGAATACTGGAGCACACTGAATAGACAAAAGGTTATTATAGGGAGGCCTTGTACTATTGTTTAATTAAATAATATTCCATAATGTGGGCTTCTGGGATGGTTACCCAGAATTCATGTACATTTTTCATATGTTGAGATCAAGTAACTTAAACACAAGTGGACAAAACCTACGTAACAAACTAAAGAGCTTTGTTTCAAATACGCTACATTCCCAGACTCACAAATTCCAATGCAGACAGCAAAGTGAGTAAACACAATTAAGCATGAGGTCCCATATACTAATTGTCCAGTCGCTGCTGGAAAATGCATGGAAGCCACGCTTAAACTAAAATTAGCAACATACAAAGTTTGCTGGAAAATGAACTTAGAGAGTGAGTAAAGTGTTCCTCATCTGCTTTTGTAGTCTTTGCCTTCTTGAACCCATGCTGAGGTTGAAATATGGATACCAAAGCGATATGAAGACCTTACCAGATAGGGAATAGGGAAACTAAATGAATGACATGAATGATTCTTTCATTCAGCATGAGTTGCAGAAGAAAACTCAGGTACTGCAAGGCTATAGACATAATGAATGATAACTCTGGAGATCTGGGTTTGAGAGTCAGCTTATCCCTTTGGAAGAAAGTGAATTATGTGTTATATGTGCTGTTGTATACTTTGACTAGGATATTTTAGGAAGTACAGCTGACTGCTTTACTTAAAAGTTATGTATTCACCATAACTAGGAACCTGTGTCATCCATTTTTATTCTTCCTCAACGAATGGGTTACTGATCTGATCCTTGGATCTGACTCAGCTGCATACTTCAGACTTTGGATCCAACTGTCGTGTTCCACCCTCTACCCATAATGCCCTAGTCCATCCCCAGCACCTCAGATCGAGTTTGCTGCTATAAAGTCTACATTAAGTAGTTAAACAAAGGATAGATAATAGAATAAGGCTCAAACCCGGAACTATAGGCTCCAACAAAAAAAAACATCAGGTCACTCCAAAAGATTACAGGAAGGAGGCAGTGGGGGGGGAGTTGAGGAAGAAAGAAAATGGACAACACAGATGCCCAGTTATAGTGAGTACATAACTTTTAAATCTGATGTTGTCCTTTACATTTCATTCTTCCTAAATGAATGGAACAGAGTCCCAGCTACATGAATCTTGGGTGGCCCTCCTGCAAGGATATTCCAGAGAACCACTGAACCAAAAGCAGCACTACTTCTGGAGATTAAGTCCAGTTTGTAATGAGTAACAAAGGTATGAGCATTGGACCATGCGTAAATATCATCAGTAGACGTTCTTGACCAAAAGGCAGATGAAATGGCCATGGATCTAGCTGAGTGGGCTTTAGGCAGTCTTGGAAGAGAAATGCCTTGTTTGGAATAGATACAGGAAATGCAATTTGTTATCCATTTAGCCAGTGTAATTTTAGATACTGGATACCACAGTCAATTTGTTACGTGAACAGACAGCTAGTCCAATTTTCTGATTTCTTTAGTGTAAATAAAAGTGCAGTTGCCTGTGCACATCTAGAAAATATTGCATGTATTCTACTTTGCTTGAAAAATTTGGAATGAAAACTGGTAAATGAATGGATTGGTTAATGTTAGATTGAGAAGCTGCTTATGTGAAAAAGAAGGATTAGTTTGTAAAGTAACCCTGTCTTTATGGAAAATAATGAACCTAGTCTTTGATGAAAGAACCTGAAGTTCAGAAATATTTTTAGCAGAAGTGATAGCCACTAAAAAGGCTGTTTTCCAAGACACTTTAAATCATTTTTGCTGAAGGTTTAAAGGGTTATTGAGTCAGACCTTGTAATACCACTGTCAAATCCCAGGGAGGTGAAGGATCCTTTACTGGGGTCTAGGAAGGAAGGTGCGCTTCAAGAAAGAAGAAAGGTAAACCAGGGCAGGCGGATGAAGACTGGCTAAACACAAGTCAAACAATTGAAATAGAAAATAACCATTCAACACAGCTGATTCAATGAAGTAGCAGTTGCAAAATTTAATAAAACAGCATAAAAAATGTTAAAAACATCCAAGAAAAAGCCAAGCACTTTCACACCTATCCAGGTGCTTCTTCAGCTGTAATAAAACAGGCATAGAATACTGCTTAAATACACCCAGTTTCAGGTCTACCTCTTAAGGTCACGTAACCTAAGCAAGTGGTCTTAAAGGATCATGGTCATTGAAACCCTTCCCTCTGTCTTTTTGTAATTCTAAAATCCATGCAGTTTCGATACATTCTGTTTTAGTGCTGACATCACCACCTCTAAAGCTGACATTAAAAAGTAGCACAATAAACTTAAAAACTGCTACTTCATTTGATTCAGCTGTGTTGACTGGTTATTCTTCTACTTGGATTGCCCTTCAAGAAAGCCTTACATAACTCAGAAGCAGCCAAACAAAACTTTTATCCCCTGTATGAAAATTTGATATGGCTGCCAGCTGTAGTTTAGTCATAGAAAAACTTGCGCCTTCTTTGAAAAGAGCAACAAAGAAATCAAGAACAGCAGAGACAGGGGCAGTAAACGGGTCATTGTTTTTTATTAAGGCCCAAAAGGAAAATATTTTCCATTTGCTCTTATAAACCTTTTGGTGGCATATTTTTGCAAGGATAATAAAATGGCATGCACTAAGGAAGAAAGCCTGGGTTGTCATGCTATTACTGGAATTGGAGAAACCATGCCATTAGTTTGAGAGCTGGGATATTTGGATGATTCATTCCTGAGGGGTTTGAGAGAAGATCTGGAGTTGGATCCACTATCCAGGGAGGATAACAAAAATGAGACCAAAGGAAGGGGAATTACACCTGGCGAGGCCAAAAAGGAGCAATGAGGCCAGAACCAAAAGCCTCCAGAAATAGTGTTTCCTCTGGAAAAGAATTGTCAGAAGACCCACCACTTTTTTGTTTAAGGATCTCTAATTGGTCTCCAAATGAGACATCATCCAGTGGTGATCTGAGGGAACAATCTCCTTCCTCAAAATCAATATTTTCAGTGAGAAATTCCAGTGGGGAATCTGTATGCCTCCTCTTGCATGTTTTCTCCCGATGGACCTCCTTAGGGGGATGTTCGGGGGAGGTGCCAAAAGAGAGGGGTAGTTCTTCAGTGGGAACAAAGTGGAAGCTAGATCTTACTGGCTGTCCCTATAGAATAAATCTGATCAGCTTACCGCTTGGAACTGAGGAAGGAACAGGGATAGGTCTGTGGTAGAATGAGAGACTGGTTCTCCAGAATGAGAAAAAGCCCTTTCCACAACTTGAAGGCAGATGGACTTGGAGAAGCTGTGGCCAACTGCACAAGAGATGAATGTTCTAAGATGGGCAGGTGACAACTCCAACTGGATATGTGCCTGAAGGAGGGTACAGGACTTGAGGGGTAGGGATGGATCCGACATCATTGGAGTAGACCCCGACCCCACAGATCCAAGGCTGATGCTTCAGCTCTGGGACTCATCCTGATCCAAAGGGAAAGGAACAAAACTGGTCAAGGATAATACTGGAGTTGAAGATATAAGTCCCTTTAGATTCAACTCTGGGACTCTCAGAGTTATCAGATCTTGGGGATTCAAAACCAAAGGTCAGATCAGAGAAGGAGATAAATCAGTGTGAGTAGTGACAGGAATACTCATGGATCCAATAGGGTATTGAGCTGAAATAACACCCAACGGGATCTGAGCTCTGAGGAATGTATACATCATTCTATCCAGGTCCACTTCAAAAAGACTTCTGGAAGACCTGAAGGATGAAGTGATTGACTGAGGTCTGGAATGATTTTGGGTGTCTACATAAAAGGGTAATGGAGCTGAGGGGAGAGTGGATCCAGGAGAAACTCTGTTGAATGATCTCTCAGAGTGTATGATGTACTAGGCTTGGGATCTGAAGATTTAAGATCCATAATCTGAGTGGTAGGAATGACTGAGATGATAATCAGATCTGATGGCTTAGGATCTGAAGGCATTGGGTCTGGAGTATGCATTTTTGAGTCCAGTAAAGTCAGATATGATAATTTCGAAACTTTAGAAGACTGCTCCAAAGAAGTCTTGGGAGACTTTGGAGGTGAATGTTTCCTGTGCTCTGATGGAGCTTTTGAGGTCTTACTGGGGGTTTGAGCCCCTAAAGAGCAGGAAGATTAGGGTGGAAGTAAACCTTTAAAGCATAAGTTTACTCGGGCTGTCAGCTAAGGCTGTCAAGTTGAAACTGCACAGATTGTGCAGTTTGTAGTTTAATGGACTGCTCCTAAACAATAGACAAACTCCTTGTGGGCATCCGAGTTAGGGATTTTATACCCACAAGAAGTGCATTTTTGAAGCCTGCCAGCTTGTCAGCCATGACAGTATGATAGCAAAGAGAAGAAGGGCAAAAAAAAGTAAGAACAGGATTTTTTTTTAGAAAATTACCACCAATAGTTACAAAGAATTACCCTGTTTAAAAGGGTAGGAGTAATAGAAAAAAGGAAAGAAAAGACAAAATACCAGCAATGGTAATGTTTAAGAAATTACTGTATAAATAGTAGAAATACTCCTGACACAGAAAAAATGAAGACTATGAAGAAGGATTATAATAAAAGGATGAAAGAAAATTTTGGATAAGTAAAGCTAAACTTTTCTACTTATAAAAGCTAGAAAAACTGTAAATAACACTGCAAGAGAAGGACCGTACATCAAAGTGCGATAGTGACAAATGAGATCTGAGGTGCTGAGGATAGACTGGGGCATTATGGGTAGAGGGAGGAGCTCGATAGTTGGATCCAAAGTCTGAATTATGTGGCCGAGTCAGATCTGAGGATTGGATCCGTAACTTATTTGTTGAGGAAGAATTAAAAGAACAACATGAGATCTTACTTTTATCATTAGGCATAAATATAGCAGAATAGCTAACAACACATGGCAGTGAGCTGAAGCTTTCAGTTTTGACTCTTTAGCTTTTTCTAATATGAGAGGTCAAGAATCTTACCAAATATTATTACGAGATGAGATATTGCATACCAAGTGTGTAGAAGCTAATGTAGAAAATATTTGTGCATCTGTTACATCAGTTTCATACTATAACTTCCATTCTCTCAGACAGAGTCTTGAGTATAACGAAGATTAAACGTGTGATTAGCACAGAGTATGTCAGCTTAAAAGCTAAAGGAGTAAATGCAGATTGTAAATGTTGGATGAAAGAAACAAAGTTTTCTTACTCCCTAGAGAAGGTTGTGTACTGCTGTACCACTGATGTTTAGATTCAGAAATTCAGTGTTGTTACATTTTTCTGGCTAAAAATGCATGGTTATTACTGCTGTTTTTCCTACAGATGTTCCTATTCATTGTAGTTTTCCTGTAATCCACCTCCTGCCTTTCATGAACACCTCAGGAAGAACACCACCTCTTTTTTTTCTGCATTTATTTATTTTTCATTTTCTTTTTACCCAGTAACTTTATATCCAACATGTCTAGCTTCGGATGAACTTTATCGTGATAAATGATTATTTCAGCAGCAGCATGAAAATATGCTGTCCAGACAATAACCAAGTAAACAAATCCACTTCACCCATTATCATCCAATGGAACAGAGCTTTTGAATCTTTATAATTGTAACTTAACTAAAGATTTTTCAACATTGAAGTTAAATAGGCTCTATACTAGAACAGCGAAGAGGCGTTTAATCAAACGCCTTTTTGTCGACACATAAAGAGTTAATGCACTAAAGCGTGAACACTCAAAAAAAGCAATTTCTTTCCCTGGGAAAGAAATTGCTTGGCCTTCCCCGTGTGTTTTCCTCTTTCCCCACTGTAGTGTTATCTCGGAGTAGGTATATTTAGTTAGGGGGGTGGGGGGGCACAGCCCCCCACGTTGAGGGGTGTGGGGGCTAAGCCCCCCACATTGTAATGTTTGAAAGTGTGTGTGTTAGTGCTACCGATTTCTTTCCCAGGGAAAGAAATCGGTGTTCTGAGCATTCACGCTTTAGTGCATTCACTGTATATGTGTCGACGAAGAGGCTAATTGAAGAGGAGAATAATACGGTAGAATATAAATATAGAAAACAGCTAGACTAATCTGGCTATTTCTATCTATCTCTAAGAGAAGTCACTGTTCTAAATAAATATCTTACTTACAGAGCAAGCAGGTGCTGGTGAGTGATGTTCTTCAGACAAAATCTCTCTGAGAAAGTCTTAAATTGATAAACACCCAGTACTGCTGAGTCATTTCACATTACATCATTTTTATCACTTCTTTAATTCGCAGGCTAACAGAAACTCAAAATTTACATTTCTCAGTAAGCTGCACCTGGCCAGGATGCCACAGCAATAAAAGACATTATACATGTAAAATGTTAGTAATTATCTCTTAAATCAAGACAATAGAAATAATTTTCTAGCCCAGACATCTTGTCTCCGAGTTTGAGATCAAACAGTCATACAATGCTTGACTTATCAGCTTTCTTCCAGCAGAGTGTACTGTGGTTACATTTTTGAAGCTCAGTGCAAAATATAGTTTAATCATAACATATAACTCTCTTTACATTTGTACACCAAGCCTGTGGATGACATTAATATTTACAATGACATAGAATTATTTACAAAATTCTATCTAGCTAGGCTGGCAGCCTTTACATATGTACCCCCCCCCCCCTACCCGGAGAACTCAAGCTAGTTTTTCAAGTGACCCTTGAGAAACGTTGCTTGAGAGGGTTAGGTCTATCTGAGTATACCTTACCCCATTCCCTGTCATGACAGCCCATCTGCATTGGTGTTGCTAACCCCACTGCAGTGCGGCACTGACATATCATATGCTTGCAACCCTAGGCTCCATCTTAGCAACTTGGAGTTTTGCTGGCTGGCTCAGTTTAACCATGTTTGGGGATTGTGATCTGTAACTAAAGTGAATTTCGTTTCATACAGATACGGCTGAAGTTTCTGCAGTGACCACACTATGGCTAAACATTTCTTTTCTACAGCTGCATAGCATTCCTCCCTGGGTTGGAGCCTATGACTGGATAAACCACTGGGTGCTCTTTTCCCTCGGAAGAAATCTGGATAAGTACACCCCCCACCCCATGGTTCAAAGCATCCACCTTCAACAAAGTATTTTCTGTAATCTGGACTGGCTAACACAGGGTGTCCTACCAAAGCTTCTTTAAGCTTCTGGAATGCCTGTTCACATGCTGGGGTCCACACTACCTTATCTGGCTTGTTTTTCCTTGTCAGGTGTGTGAGGGGAGCAGCTATGGTACTATAACTGGGGATGAACTTTCTGTAGTACCCTGCTGTCCCTAAGAGTGTCCTCACCTGCTTTTTGGTAACAGGTGCAGGCCATGCCTGAATGGCTTCCACTTTGGCAGGTTCTGGCCTGATCTTACCACTCCCCACTCTATGTCCCAGGTAGGAGACCTCTGCCATACCCACCTGACATTTGCTCAGCTTAATGGTCAACCCTGCCCTATGTAGTCTGCCCAACACCTCCCTGACATGTTGAAGGTGTTCTTGCCAGGAATGGTTGTAGATGGCAATATCATCTAGGTAAGCAAGGGCAAACCCTCCTACTCCTGCTAGGATATGATCTATCAGCCTCTGGAAAGTTGCTGGGGCATTTTTCATCCCAAAAGGCATCTTTGTGAACTCATACAAGCCAAAAGGAGTCACAAAGGCTAACGTCTCTCTAGCACTGGGAGTCAAGGGCACCTGCCAGTAACCCTTGGTAAAATCAGTGGTGGTAAGATACTTAGCCCCACCCAGCTGCTCTAGGGCTTCATCTGTCCTAGGCATTGGGTAAGCATCTGACTCTGTGTGACTATTTAATTTCCTGTAGTCCACACAGAACCTGGTGCTGCCATCCTTCTTTGGCACCAGCACCACTGGGGAGTCCCAGGGACTGTTGGACTCTTGAATTACCCCTAGTTCCAATATTTTCTGTATCTCCTCCCTCAGAGTCTGTTTGACTCTCTCAGACACTCTATAAGAGGCCTGCCTAATAGGCCTTTGGGGTCCTGTAGCCACCTGGTGCTGAACCAGGTCAGTGCACCCTGGTTTCCCAGTGAACATGTCCCTAAACTCCTGTAACACTGCTCAGATTTCTCAAACCTGAGTAGGAGATAGCTGCTGGGACATTGATGCCTCTTCCACTTAGGTGTCAGTCTGAGCATCACTGAGGAGATCAGTCACCAGATCTCCCTCAGACTCCTCCTGAAATCCACTGCAAATACTTAGCACAAGGGCCTCCCTGTCATGGTAAGGTTTTGTCATGTTAACATGGTACAATTTGTGCTCCAGCCTCCTGCCTAGCAGTTCCACCATGTAGTTAACATCACTTACCTTTCTTACCACCTTGTAGGGTCCCACCCAAGCTGCTTACAGCTTGTTGTGTCTGACAGGATTGAGAACAATTACCTGCTCAAGCATTCCTGTCATATCAGAACTTTTTCTATTGTTGGGCTTATGCCAGGTTCTCCTGGGCCAAGGCCGTGAGTTCCCTGAGCCTCATCCTGAGGTTTAGGACATATGCCACAACAGACTGCTGTTGAGATTCACACTCACCTTTTCATTCATCTGGAATTAAATCTAGAGGCCCCTTCACCCTATACCCATACAACAACTCAGATGGTGAAAAACCTGTAGATGTCTAGGGAACCTCTCTGTAAGAAAACAACAGATGGGGCAAATATTTGTCCCACTCCCTCTTAAACTGATCTGCAAATGCCTGTAGCATGGACTTGATTGTAGAGTTTAACCTCTCAACAAGACCATTAGTCTGGGGATGGTAGGGGGTGGTCTTTAGGTGCTTTACCCCACAGTACTTCCACATACAAGCCAGCAGGTCTGACATGAAACTGGCACCTCTGTAAGTCAGTATTTCTTTTGGGAAACCTATCGTGCTGAAAATCTCTAACAAAGCGTTTGCCACCTTTTCTGCCTCAGTGGAGGACAAAACCACTGCCTCAGGGTATCTTGTAGCATACTCTACTACCACTAGGATATACCTTTTCCCTGTGGAATTGGGGTACTTAGCTACCCTCTGAAATGGCTTCTCAATCACAGGCAAAGGCATAAAAGGAGCTGTCACCTTGTCTCCTGCCTTGTCTACCTTTTGGCAATGCTCACAGGTCCTGCATTACCCCGTTACATCCCTGGAAATCCCAGGCCAATAAAAGTTATGCATAATACATCTCTTTGTATGGTTTATGCCCATATGACCTGCTAAGGGAATATCATGGGCTATGGCTAGAACACCAGACAGTAGGCTCTAGGCACTACCAACTGCTGTATTCTCTCACCTTCTACCCCTCCCTCAGGGGTCCACTCTCTATACAGTAATCCTTTGTCCCAGTTTACAGATCCCCCCTTCCCTTGAGAATGAGGTGCTTCAATAGATACCTGCCTCAGGCCTTGTAATGAAGGGTCTGAGAGCTGAGCCTGTCTCAACTCTGTCTTTGTAACCCTTTCCAGCTCCCCTTCCACAGGAAGTCTGGTATCCTCTGACAGCTGTGCCTCACTGTCAGCCTAGGAACTACTACTCATCTCTACCTTTGCAGTCACCTCTGTCCAAGGGACCATCAGTACCCACAAGCAGCTGTGGCTCACCTTCAGTCTCAATGCTACAGGGTAGCTCCCTCCCTGAAGTAACCACCTCACCAGTCCTGGCTGCAAGACCCACATGCTTGTCTCCAAGCCTGACTGCATGTAACTGCATTAACACATGGTACTGCATTATCAGAATCATTCCCTTTCAGGACATCTGCAGGGATATGCTCAAACACAACTACTTGCTGGCTTCCTTTTCCACCCTCCCAGTCAAGGTGAACCCTAGCCAAAGGTATTTGGAATGGGGTTCCCCCTAAAGCATTGACTGGAGTAGACTGCCCAAGCAAGTAGTGCTCCTCTGTAACCATGGCAGGCTAAACAATGGTTAGGTCAGAGTCTGAGTCTCTCTTAGCAATGGCCTCTTTGCCATTCACTACGATAGGATATAACCTCTGGTGGTAGTTTGGTACTTGGTTGTCTCAAGACAACCTACTATTGGCATTTTGTCCTTCCCACTTACTGGCTCTCTCACCTTTTGTTCTCCAGTTTGCCTCCATGGACATCTATATGCCACATAGCCCCAGTGGTTGCATTCAAAACATTTAACCCTAGGTCCTGGACATGTACCTGGACTAGTGGCTTCCCCTGCTACTGGCAGATTCTGTTGGGGCAGTCTGGACTTCCACCATGGGTTCCTTTAGATCCATGAGCAGTACTGGGGGGGTCCCTTTCCTGTGCAGGATACCCTGCTTGCTAGGTATAGGTCTCCCTTCTTCCCCAACTCATCTGAAGTAGCACATTGTTTATCAGCTAACCAGATCCTCATGTCCTCAGGAAAAGTGCTAAGGGCTTGCTCCATCACCAAAATGTCTGCCAGCCCTTCAAAAGTGGTGACCTGACATCCACTCACCCAACTATGAAAATAAGTGCTCAGTTCAGCAACATATTCACACACACTTTCATCTGCCTTGCATCTGTGTTCACCAAATTTTTCCTATAAGTTTCAGGTGTTACCTTAAAAAATTCTAACAAACAATTCTTAACAGCAGTATAATCAAAAAAATCACCATCAGATAATTTAGACCACACAGTTACAGCTTTACCATGGAGTAAGGGGATCAGGAACTGTACCCAGAGCCTTTGGTCAACATCATACTGTTTACATACCTGTTCAAACATATGAATGAAACTATCAAAAGTATCCCCAAAACCGTGGAAGAAATTTACTGACATTTTGTGTTTCTGGGGTCCAGTTACTCAATTCCCCATTACCTGCATGACTCTGCCAAAGAGTCAGTATCTCCTTTTCATGCTGCCTCTGCCTCTCCTTCTCCACGGCTTCCATTTCCAAATGCCTGGCCTCCAACTCAAGTCTCTTTAGCTCCAGATGGATTTTTAAATCCTCTGCAGAAAGGATGAGCTGTCCATTCTGTGAGTGTTGTGCATCTCCACAGCCAGTCTGATCGTCCTCCTGTTTGCAGTTTTCTGATGCAGCTGTGAACAAAGCTGTAATCATGTCTGCCTTAGTCAGGTTTCCATGCACCAGTCTTTTAGCCTGGCATATCTCAGCCAACTGGTTCCTTGTCAGTTTGCCAGACTCCTCTGATGACATGCTTGCCTGCTCTCCCTGACTAACTAAGCTAAAAAAAGCAATAAAACAATTCTGATCTGAACTCTGAATATTCACTGTGTGGCTGATTTAGAGTACAAAACTATCTTCAGTGATCACTGCACATAAGCTACAGCAATTCAATGTCCACACCACTACAATCCAATTAATATGTGATGTGGCTAACTCACCACTATCAAACAATTAATATTTGATGTGGACATCCCACCACTGCAAAACAATTAATATGTGACACCCATGCACTGGCCCAGTAATCAAGGAGCCTCAGTCCTCACCACTAGCACCAGTGGGGGCATGCACATTGGGAAGGATAACAAGTATAAACACAATAAAGTACAATTTCCCTTAAGAGCACACAGAGATCACAGTCAGTCTCAGGCTGGTTTCTCCCTTTCTCTCCAGATCCCCAATAAGACTCCCCACTGGCACAGCTGTAGGGTACAGGTCTCAGCCTTGTGGTCAAGCCAAAACCTCCAGCCAGCACACTCTCTGTCCAACCAGTGCTTCGTGTCCCTCTCCAAGCAGCTCACACATACACACACACACACACACACACACACACACACACACACACACACACACACACACACACACACACACACACACACACACACACACACACACACACACACACAAACACACACACACTTTGAGATATGGGTTATATAAAAATGCACATACTCTCCTGGGGAAGGCTGGCACATATTCCTCAGCTATGCCCCTTCTCTCCAGACTATAAGGTAGAAATTACTGCCACCAACCACTAATATCAGCTACTATAAGGCCCTTCCCAAAGGGTGACCAATTTCACTGTGTAATATTACTGTTATCCAAATAGTAAGTGTGACCCAGGGCTAAAGCTATTGGAGTGGCTTGGACAGTATCAATAAATACATGCAGTGTACTCTAAGAGCTTAAATTATCTCTACACAAAACAGCCACAGTTGAAAGGTTTAAGAATATTTAATAATAAATAATAAAAACACAAGACAATACTCATTACTTCAACTCAATGACATTACAGAGTTCAGAAATCACAGGAAAATGCTTTAAAATAATATTGTAGAGTAGTCTGAGATAAATATAAGAAACAGCTAGACCAATCTGGCTATTTCTATCTATCTCTAAGAGAAGTCACTGTTCTAAATAAATATTTTACTTACAGAGCAAGCAGGTGCTGGTGAGTGATGTTTTTCAGACAAAATCCAAAATGCTCTAATCTCTCTCTCTGAGAAAGTCTTAAATTAATAAACATCCAGTACTGCTGAGTCATTTCACATTACATCATGTTTATCACATCTTTAGTTCCTGGGCTAACAGAAACTCAAAATTTACATTTCTTAGTAAGTTGCACCTGGCCAGGAAGCCACAGCAATAAAAGACATTATACATGTAAAGCCTTAGTAATTATCTCTTAAATCAAGATAATAGAAAGAATTTCCTGGCCTAGACATCCTCTCTCTGAGCTTGAGATCAGTCATACAATGCATGACTTATCAGCTTTCTTCAAGCAGTGTGCACTGTGGTTACGGTTACATTTCTGAAGCTCAGTACAACATATAGTTTAATCATAACATATAGTTCTTTTTACATTTGTAGATCAAGCCTGTGGATTACATTAATATTTACAATGACATATAATTATCTACAAAATTATATCTAGCTATGCTGGAAACCTTCACACCCAACAATAATATTTATTTATTTTATTTATTTATTTGACATTTGTTGACTGGGAAAGCCCAACTGAACTAGTGTCCATTTTCAGTGGAGCCCAGGCGAGAAAAGCTCCACAGAACAAACACAATACATAATTACAGTTCATGTTATTCATAGGAAAATATACAATGTATGTGAGGGAAAGTGTACAAGAAGACTAATACAACTGAAGTCAACAGAATATGATAATTGCCCACCAAAGAGAATAATTTCTGAAAGAAGTAGGTAAAGAGTTTGACCAAAGGTACATCTCCAAAAGAAATTTGCAGATAAGTGCAATGCATCTCCCTTTTTCATAGGAAAGGCATGCCAATGTCCTACTTTTGCACCTGTTTTTATCAAGTCAACATTTGAAATATTGGGACCCGCTAGATCGAGTCCAGAAACATAGAGACTGAATGGCCAAAAAACAGCTTTATATATACTAAGTCCAAGATGGCCATTTTCCAACATATTTCCCTTTCTTCAAAGTGTGCCAGTCTCAGACTTAGTATATAAAAGTTTGGGTGGAGCTTACAGCACTCATTGCAGAGTGCAGGAAGACTTATCCCCCTAAAAAATGAAATTTAAAAAAGAAGAGCTACGTTTCAGATCCACACTTCTCTGGGATTTTCATTTTTTTTCCCACCATGTCAGCACTTGGCATTTCAAGTGCCAAGATTTCAGAAGAGAGCTGTTTTACTGATGAAGGTGAAGAGTAATGAAAGTATTCATTACTAACCGTTTCCTTCTTCAGCCTAACCATTTACCATTGTAACAGTGTGTCAAAAGCAGTGTTTTAAATGTGCACATACTGTGTATTCAATGACTGTTGGTTGTTGCTCCTTACTTATGTACTCAAGTATTGTGATGCAACTGTATGATGATTGTTGGTGTTGTTACTACATTAAGACTGTTTAGTCTTAATACACTTCTAATTTAGAATATTGATTAACTTGGTTTGTTGTTATTCCATGATATGTCTTTGCAGTCTGTGTTTGCAACTCAGTAAAGTCCTTCTCTTCTTTTTTCCTTAGTTCTGAGTCATGGCTGAAAAGGGCCTTTTGATCAACCCACCCATCTGTTTAACAGATCAGTCAATCCATTATTCAGTCAATAAATATATGTATGGGCTTGAACCAAAATGTCAAAGAACAGAGAAGTAGCACTTTGAGAGGGAGGGAGAGAGAGAGAGAGTAAATTTGGTTTCTAAGCAGGGGTCTTTTCTGTTCATTTCTGTCTTTTCTTCCTAAGACTTATCAATCACGTCTAACCTTCTAATGAGTAGGAAAATGCTTCCAGCAGATTAAGACACTCTAGCTCTAAGACTGACTTCCTTTTAACCTTTGGATCTTTTTTTTTGGTAATATATAGATGACATATCTCCAGTTGGCTAGATTTCTCCATTTTCTCCTCAAGTTTTCCTGCCTATTGGAAATGACATCTTTGCAGTCCTCCAGAACTGTAACTTGTGTTTTCCAGGCTGCTTTGTAACAGCAAATACTCTTGAGTGAGATGTCCTAGGCTGTGAAGTTTAAATGTGACTTTTTTCATCAGGTAGCTGGCGGCCACTACTATTACCTCAGTTTGTTCTCATATGTGGCACATCGAGTAGTTGTTAGGACTGCCCTCTTTTGTATCAGTCATACCTGCTGAACTGTTCCTAGAAGCATATTCCTTAGTTGTTCTAACAGCATAAGGATGTGCTGATGGAAGAATGAAGAAATCCTGTTTTGTTTTCCCATCTGCAATGTGATTAATTCTCATTCCAGTCCCACTGATAGGCTTCAGTCTGGAGGCTGGCCGATTTTATGGAGAAGCATGAAGACTCATTTGGTGAGACTTCATTTTCCTATTTAAGTAAGCCTCTGCTTAGATTGGACCCTGTATTTTACCAACCCATTCTCAAAGGATTACTGTTTTTGTCCTCTGGCAATGAGATACTCTTCCTCCATCAACCTCTTTATCAGATAGCTAAAGGGAAATGCGTCATTAAAGCTGCCTTTTCACCCACAACAGTCCACTTAGGCATTAACAACAAGTAGATGCATAATAGATTTGTGGGTAAGTCTGTTCTTCATATCATTAATCAATGGTGGTTAATTACCATTAATCAGTGGTGTCCTAGCTGCAGTGTATGCTCACAACTCCAGTTATTGGGAGCTCTATCCATTTTTTTGTCTTCTAATAATATTGTGTACTTTTAGGGGTAAAAGTAGTACCTATGCTAACTCCAATACTATAAAAAGGGAAAAAGAATACCTGTATCTAAGTCGGACATTCTCTTATTGTGATATAAGGCATGCATCAAGAACTGATATGCCTGTTAGCTCTTTTTCCATGTACAGGACATAACTATGAATGTAAGACTCTAATTTTTGCCTCTTCATTTACTTCATCCATGTGCCTCATTGTGGTTTAAGACATGTGATCATTTCTGTCTAAGACTTATAATAGTTTTTGACTGCTTTAATTTTCTGTACCCTGCATTACTTGACTTTAGCTCCTGTTCTTTGCCACCATTTCATTGTATTTGTGTTTTTAATTAAATTTTCTATGGTGTGGTCTGATATATTATATAAACTGTATTCATATTCTCATATATGTGACCTACAAATTGTTAATCTTTAGTCTAAACAATATACTTGATAAATAAAATCTAATTAAATATATAGCCAGTTGTCAAACAGTGAATATTAGCCTATATCTGTGTAGAAACAACTACGTCATCTGAAGATTTATGATCGTTTCATGTATTTGTGTATGTTCTTTTGTAGAAAAAGTACAAAAAACATTTCTAAACCAATGTCAGAGGATAATTAACTGATGTCTACAGACTGGCAGAAATAATATACACTCTATGTTTTCAGAGATAATACCACCAATGGCAAGTATGTGGCTTTGGTGGCTAAATAAAAAGAAATGTCAGCATATTTTAAGTATGACACATTATGATAACTATAACAAACATTGATTGTTGAAGCCCATTTAAACTGCTAATTGTAAAATAGATTTTTTTTCTTTTAAAAAAATGCCATATGTGCTTGTTCCATGTTGTTTTAGCATTCGTTTACGTTTGAATTCCAGAAGAAATCCTATACAGTTTATAAAAGACCAGCAGCTGTACTTGAGTTTTGTTTGAAAACACAGTATTATTTTATTACAGTTAAAACATTTGCAACTGAGCTGAGTTTTCAGGGAAGTTGGGAACACTCCTGCTATTTTATTCACCCTGTACTGATGATTTGAAAAGAATATCTGCCAGGTCTTTCTAGGTCAGACTTACTGAAGCATAATGCCTGCAAAAAGTAAAACAAAGTAATTCCAAATTTAGGACAGTCTTTGTTACATTGTAGTCAAGCTGTGCACCCTCATGACCAAGTCTTTTATTTTATTTTGCTCCTACAAGTGTTTTCAATTTGCTCTGGTGGTACCTGGCGATGCACTAATAATGCCAAGCTCAGGAGCACACTTTGCCAAATCAAAAAAATGCCAATTTCCCAGTTTATCAACATGAATATAATGTGTTCACTAAATAAAAATTGTCTACAAGCTGATTTTACAATGGTGAAGACAAGAGTTGGCTCTGTTCTCTGAGACTATGCCACCCCAGAGTTGAAATGATTAAGTAGATAATGTTCGAAAGGTATAGGATGTGCCCTTCACCGTCCCCTAAAAAAACTTTTCATTTACTAAACTCAGTGAAGGCCTGAGCAGGAAACAATTCATGCGCCTCATTTCAGTGAGCTATGACTCTGCATTTATAATTCAGGAGTATGATGACTGCCTTGTCACAAGCAGTTTTTTAGCATTTCATTAGTGCAGCATCTAGGAGCAGAACCCACGTAAGTTCTCCTTGTCTATTACACTGCTACTGAAACTTTGGTGTCCCCACATCATGTTCAGTGACTGCCCCCAACTAACTGACAGTGCCTATAATTATAGGAAAAAACATAACGCTTTGTTAAGGTCACTGAGAGCAGTATCATGTAGAAGGGCTTTCATTATTTTCCCCATCGTTGCTCTGATATTGCATGCAGTAACACATCGACAACTTGCTACATCTTATATAATATATTATTTATCTGGGACCTAGTAGTGTTTTCAGTCCTGGTAGTTTTTCTGTAGTCTTTGGCAGCACTTCTCAATACTAGCTAATCAATTTCATTAATGGTTGGCCTTATCTTAACACCTGTTTCAGTACTGCAGGTAAAGATCTCTCTCTCTCTCTCACTATCATTTTTGATACATGTAAAGATAAAAGTAGTCCTAAACTGTAGCCATAGTCCCTCCTGCTCTTTCATCCTCCTGTACCCTCATTAATACCCCATTTGTCATTTCCTACCCAAAGAGGTTCCATGCATGAGAAACATGCATGAGTTTTG
The DNA here is from genome assembly GCF_019279795.1 of Protopterus annectens. NCBI lineage: Eukaryota > Metazoa > Chordata > Ceratodontiformes > Protopteridae > Protopterus > Protopterus annectens. The sequence continues at coordinate 6,641,485 of NC_056742.1, forward strand.
GATAAAGCTATATCTCTCTATCTATTTATATAAATAAAGAGATGGCTAGATATATGTGAGTATATGTGCATGTTCTCCCACTTTCTGTGGTACATTTCCAGTTTCATTCATAAATTCTTTTTTTTTCTCTTCAGCTCCAGGTTTTCAGTACTGGCTTATTTTGCCCTTTTTGAAAATCCTCATGGAAACTGGTTTCATTGTTTCAGGACTTCAAGACTGTAACTATGGAAGTGGTACTCATATTCTTCAGGTTTCTATTGAAAATACTGAAATTACATATCTGAAAATGCAGCATTCAGTATTTCATTTGATAGTTATTAGAAAATGCTGGCAGTATTAAGGCTTTGAAGTTTTAAGTTGAAAGCAAGGAGATAACAGCAGGACAACAAACAAGTAGTATGGGCTTAGATGTTTTTATGTGCTATTATAGTCTTGAATGCACTTAAATATATTTTTGGTTTGACAGTTGCAATGCCAGTAACTACCATTAGAGTAGCAGGCTGCAGCAGTGAGCAAAATGATATCCGACTTTGGTTTGAGAATCAGAATATACTTAGTTTCCATCCTGGAGAATCCTAGACAATATAGCAGACTCATTTCAAATCTAGTCTACTCTAACTGATACCTGAAGTATTTACACTGTAATACCATTTTAAAGTCATACAAACTTTTTTTCCATCAGCCAGACAGGCAGGAAGAAACATACCTCCTCCAGCATGCCCGCAGTACCCTTTTTTCTGTCTTTGTACCCAGTATAACACACACACACCATCCTGCAAGACTTTCTTCTTTGTTGGGGAAGGTAGCCTTTTGACATCCTGTCTTGCTGCTGGAGTAATGAAAGGTGATATTTTGGCTTAAGGTGCCTATCATTTACAGCTGATGTTGATGTCTGATCCCATGAGATGGCCCTTAATGTTAATATTAATTATGTAATGCACCCAGGGCTAGCCCCATTTCCCCATTTCTAATACCACTAATCACTTTCTGCAGGGCAGACAAAATGTCTGTGGCTAGCCTTCTGATCATTACCAGAGGACACTCCGGCAGTGGAAAGGCCATGTTCTCTTTCCTCAGGACAGTGGAGTCAGACTTTGGCCACCCAATCTCACATCACCTAGCCACCACACTGAGTTGTAGTCTGTTACTTTAAACAAGTCATTTGTTTTGCTGTCAAGGCTACAACATACGTATCAATGGTGCCTTTCTTGTCTTATCTGATTTGAGAAACTTTGCATAAACACAATAAAGTAACTTTTTCCTATTTTTCAAAGCTGCTTATACTCCTTAAATAGCTAGAAGTAGTAACAAAATGATAATAGGTTTATGCATATTGTCTTTTTCTAGACATTATCTTAAAAGAGTGTCACAATCCATGCGCTGTTGGCTGCAGGAGGCATACGGGGGGGGGGGTAAATTTTGGTTTCATAACCCTAAAATGTTTAGTAATTAGTCATTACAGTTTATGTGAAGGACAGGGATTTTATTTTTTTTTTCTTCAAATTTTCTACATATCTTTTTAGCTTCCATTCACCTCAGGTTATTTGTCCCACAACAATTATTCCTCACACATACATTCATTTCCCCTTTTTGCTAGGCATTCGTGCTGACTGAGGAAAAGAGCTAGCTGGCAGAGTGTAGCAGGTTCCGTGCTATGCCTCAATACTTTTTTTTTCCATATACCCTAAAATTTTCTTTCATGGACCACATGCTTCTTTACATACCTCGTGCTTGTGGGGTAACACCTTGGCTGCACAGCCGTTCCTCTTCTTAGTTATAACCTACTAACCCTCTAGCCATGACTAGGCAAAACTTCTACAGTGGATTGTTTATAGTTTATCTGAGGGATGAAAGGCAAGGTGCTCATTAACGATTCAGTGCTGACCCATCTCTTCCCTGGCCAATAATCTGGCACATGGGCTGCTATTCAACAGTAGAAACCAAACGTCTCGCAAGTACGGTATGCTTGGCCAAACCATTACATAGTAAAACACTAGTGGCCAGCATTCACAGTATGTAAGCACTTCTACACAAATAAGATGAAAATAATTATTTATTTTAGCATGAAATGCATCAAAATGCACTAAAATCAAATCAAACCGGTTTCGGCTAACCAGCCATCATCAGTGAAAAGCATTTGTCATGCCATATAATTCATGAATATTTATAGATAGTACCAACCAATGGAAACATGGTATAATCCATTTCAAATATTATATAAATATTCATGAATTATAGGGCATGACAAATGCTTTTCACTGATGAAGGCTGGTTAGCCGAAACTAGTTTGATTTGATTTTACTGCTATTCAACAGTGCCAGTAACATAAGCGTAGTGGGCCTGTGAGGAAAAGTAATTACATGAAGAAGCTGCCACTCATAACACAGGAAAATAAGGTCACATGTCTACACATTAAGATACAGCAAGGGTGAAAGGTTAAAACCACTGCAAGAGAGTTAAATAACGTATTCATCATAAAACAGTAAACATAACTTCCTTGTATACAACACATAGTAAGAGCTAAACATTTATTAGTTCTTGTGTTTAATCCTGCTGAATGAGCTCACAGCAGATGTGATCCCCATAGTGAGTAAGGGGAGAAATGACACTTGAGGGAATTCATAGCAGGATGGAGCGAAGGTGTATCCCAGTTCACTGGAGAATGATCATGCTTGAACCAGTGTAGAAGAACAAAGGGGACAGTCACAAATGTGGGCCAGTATAGAGGTAACAAACCTGTCACACAGTATGAAAGTTGACAGACTGATTTATAAATGAATATACAGAATAGTGGAAATTAAGATGGAAGATTAGCAGGTTGGATTCAGATCAGGATGTAGCGCAACTAACCTAAAATTTGCAGTGAGAAAGATAGTTAAGAAGAAGCTAGAGAAAAGGAAATAGTCCAATGGGGCCTTCCTAGACTTGGAGAAAGCATTTAACAAAAGCTAATTTGATTAGTCCTGAGATGGTATGAAATCCCAGAAACACTGGTAGAATTAGTGTAGGCTGTGTACAAGAGCCCAATGACACAAGTACAAACAGTGTTCGGAATCATAAAGGGGTTCCCAGTAGGAGTGGGTGTGCATCAGGGTTCAGCTCCAAGTTCACTGCTCTTCATACTGGTGATGGAGAAAATTAGCAAATAGGATGGAGGGGACAGATCAACAAAGTTACTGTATGAAGATGATGTGGTATTGCAGGCAGACTCTGAGCAAGAACTTAAGCAAAGGCTAGAGAAGTAAAATGCAAAACTGAAGACACATAGGATGGAAATGAGTACAGATAAGACAGCTGTAAAGGCAGAAAATTCTGATAAATAAGGTAAAAGGAAAAACAGTGGAACAGGTTCTCATGTTTAAGTACCTGAGAGGGGTAGCTGAGGAAAAGGGAAGTCAGAATGAGGAGGTCAAAGCTAGAATGTGAGGGACTGCAGCCATCTGGCACAGATTGTCAGGGGTAGTGAAGAATGCCAAAGAAGCTGAAAAGTAAGGTGCTGCAACCAGTACTAATATATAGTACAGAAACATGGACATTGAAGTCAGAGCAGTTGAGGAAGCTAGCTGTGATAGAGACGAAGTTCATGAGATGAGCAGTAGGACACATACTGTGGAACAGATGAACAAAATGAGGGTATCAAAGAGGACGTCCAAAGAGCTCAAATTGCAAAGAATGTCAAACAGAAGAGAGCAGATTATTGGGGTTCAGGCACACATGCAGGAAAGCAAAAGACAATCTGGTGAAGACGATTTGGGGCAGACAGGAAGAAGGCAAGAGGAAATGAGGGCATCCAGCAAAGAGATGGAAGGATTGTGTGTGAGAGAGACTATCTATGACAGTCAGGCATGACTGTCTGAGAAGGTAGGAGAAAGGAACTGAATCAATAGAAATTGTGACAGTTGCCATAACTCCCTGATTCCATGTGAAAAATGGAGAATGGGACTGATGATGATGATTTAATCCTGCTCTTTATGTAGGGTTTGCACATATTAATTTGACTGCCCTCTTTGCAGATCTTATTGAAAAATGCATGCCTTAGATATGGTTAGCTAATAGTTGTTTGTAACTCACAATCTGTAGAATCACTCTTGCTTTCTGTATTCTCCCAGCTGAATCATTAGATTTTCATAGATGTTTGTCAGTTACACCAATTATATACTGCTACAGATATTTGCTCATTACTTGAACTTCAACACTGCATGACAGAACATAACCCCAGTTACCAGCTCTCAGAAAACACAGCACACATATCCCTGGGTCAAGACTGGCAGAGCCAAAGCAGTAGATTTGGAAGGGAAAACATTTGTGTCCCATGAGGACATTATGGCCTGTTTTCCACATCTTTTTTTTTTTACCATGTTTGTCCACAGTATATAGTATTTATCTGACAGGGTAGAAGGGAAGAAGGTGCAGTAAATAATTTTGAAATGTTAGTGCAGTCACTTGTTTAGTGAGAGAAAAATAAACAGGAAGATGTTGTTTTCCTATGATGATCTCTGTAATTGTCCCACATTTCTGTAGCTTAATGCAAGTGGGTTGGTTCTGCAGATGTAGGCCAAACACGCACAATACAGTTTTCTCTCCCCATCTGCCAGTGATGTGTTCATTCTATTTAAGACAAAATGATGGTAAGCCAACCTTATAGTGGTGTAATAGCTTTAAACAAAATAATAAAGAAAAATAAGCATTTCCTATGAACCCAAATGTGTAAGATTCTGCTAAGTACATTATGTTATTAAAGATTTCAAAGTCTGATAGGCTCTATAAAGTATAAATGGATGCTAGTATATACTACCAAGGTGAGGTTAGATATACTGAGTCATTGTAAAAGAAAAAAAGTGTACTGTAGCAGCCTTGGCCTGGAAATAAAGTGTGCTTTAGCTGACAGTATGTTGTATTGATTTTGCACCCCCTACCAGTTACTTGGCCATGCTTGTCATATGCACCAAATTCATCAGACAGAAAAAAACATCTGTTGGAAAGCACACATCTGGAAAACAAAAGCTCACTGCAGTTTTAACTGTACTTTTCATTTAGAGTTCAGAACATCTAAAACAATATTGGGAGGTAGTCTGAGCAAAAGAACAAAGAGTAAGGGAGGTGATTTATTAATAAAACAAGTGTGATTTTTGAATCCTGGAGACAAGTCTGTATGGAATCATTTAAAGACGAAATAAATACTTTCTACGTGGGGAGGGAGATCATTCCTACTTCCTAAGACCACTACTTGCATCTCATTTTATATGGCTTTTTGGTGAATTGCCATCCATATGTATATGTACACACACACACACACACACACACACACACACACAAACACGTGCATATATATATATATATCTATATATATATATATATATATATATATATATATATATATATATATATATATATATATATATATCTGGTTTCACTTCATAATCTCAAATTACTGAAATCCCGAATTTCAGTAACCTGAGACTATAAAGCCGAACCATTCACAATACCCAAAAAACACAATCCCGAATCACACAATCACGAACATACATACACCATACACCACATAACACACACACA